>NC_057798.1:449987724-450018898 GCF_018294505.1 Triticum aestivum
ATTTGGTGCGTGCCCTCAAATGAGAATTGGATGAGTGGTATTTGAGGATTGAATTGGACTTACTCTTTAATAGAAACAAAATACAGTGATTTTTTTAAAGAAAAATAGGGGAACACAAGGGAATTGTTTTAAATTGTTTGTGAGCTTTTTTGATTTCATTAGTTTTCTTGTAAAGTTTTTTAATTTCCTTCCTTACTACATTTTATTGATTTCCCTTTTTAGAGTCTTCTTTATTGATTTGCTTCTCGGTCACTACATCAGGCATATTTCAATTTAGTGAAGAAAAGAGGCATAAGGACACGAAAATGTGTTCCAACTGAGAGCAACTCTAGCAGATTAACGAAAATTGGACACTTGTGTACTTTTTCCCAAGGGTTTTGACCTAGGGTTCTTTAATCCTCTCGGCGCGTCGTGTGAGTTCCCTCCCTTTGGCTTATACCCGATTATCCCCATATTTCTCACTCGCTTTCTCCCTTCCCCGGCCAGGTTTCTATCCAACCTTGGTTGGTGTCTCGGGCGGCCTAGGGTTTTGGGGTTTGAAGTTGGATCAAGATCGTGGGATCAGGGTGAGTCCCGCAGAGAGTTCAGGATCGCGTGGGATTGGTGATGAAGATCCAAGCAAGCTCCTGGAGCGACTGCACCTGCAGGACGAGGAGATTGACGATATCATGTACGAAGATGGAGTAGATGCAACGGAGGAGAAGCCCAAGTGGCTTGCCCTGGCCATATTGCTGGAGGGAAATAATTTTAGCCAAAGTCCTTTGATCGCTACCATGAGGGGGCTTGGAATCCAACTCAGGATGTCATGTGGAGAAGGATTAGTCGAAACCTTTATCAGTTCAGTTTAATTGCTCGGCAGATTGGAATAAAGCTATGCACCAATCCGCCGAGCAAGAAGCTGAAGCACCATGTAAGAATACAACACATATTTTTGGCATAATCTCATTCACCCTTCAACTAAGTTCTTCTAGAAAATTTGATGCGCAGGTGCTATTGAGTCTATTAAAATTAACAATATGGGGTTCAGAATTTCTAACATCATCTTCTCTATAATTTTTCTCAACATCCAAGCCTTTGAAGTCTTTCTCTTGTGCATGATTGTTCTTGATTAAGATAATTTTTCTTTTCAAAACAGTACCACAACAAGTCTTGGTTATTTAGATTAAATAGAACAAATAATACAAAATTATGTCAACTACTAGAACAAAACCTTCATTTTAATTATCAAGACTTACTCCCACTTGCATACATCACACATACTACTACTACTACTACATCTATTCTAAGTAATTCAAGTGCAAAAGACGGGAGTCACAGGACATACCTTCATGATTATGCATGTACACACTTCTCTTCCTTAGGCTTCCATTCCTCATTGTCTGGCGTAGATTAACTCCTCTAGATATAAACAAGAATGCTAACGAACTCCAAGAGCAAAAAGAAAAGAAAAGAGAAAAACAAAAATTATTATATACAGTATATTTTTTAGATTTTTGAAAACTAACTTGCAAACGTAAAATCACAATCGGCAAAAGGAAAAACGAAAGAAAATAAAAAGCACAGTGTTCGAGCAAACCAACACGAGTGTTTGAAGCTCAGCAAGTTGAAGTACAACCTCATTAAAACTCATAAATAATACCACCACATCTAGAAGTAGACGTGGTAGTGACCTCCCCCAAGCTTAAGCTTTTGCAAGCCCGAGATGGTGAGATCATTGTGGCGGCAGCTAGTCGGGAGCCCATCCTTGGCTCCAGCTGGAGAAGCTTGTATTCATGTGGACGGACATGCTTCGAAGGTACTCGGCGAGGTTGCTCATGGCATTCATGGAGCCCTGAAGACTGTAGAGGTCCGTGTAGGTGGTGTAGGTTTCTTGTTGTGGCTGCTTGATTCGTCTCCAACGTATCTATAATTTATAAAGTATTCATGCTAGTATATTACCATTCTTGGATGTTTTACAATCATTTTATAGCAACTTTATTTCATTTTTTGGGACTAACCTATTGATCCAGTGCCTAGTGCCAGTTGCTGTTTTTTGCTTGTTTTTTACATCCCAGGAAATCAATATCAAACGGAGTCCAAACACCGTGAAATTTTTTGTGGATTTTTAATGGACCAGAAGACCATCAGCGGGCCAAAGTAGCACCTCGGGGGGTGCCCCGAGGGGGGCACAACCCACCAGGGCACACTTGGAGGCCCAGGCGCGCCCAGGTGGGTTGTACCCACCTCGGTGGCCTCCCGCACCCCTTCTTCGCCCTATAAATTCCCAAATATTCCAAAAACCCTCGGGGTAGCCCTAGATCAGAAGTTCCGCCACTGCAAGGCCTCTGTATCCATGAGATCCAATCTAGACCCTATTTCGGCACCCTGCCGGAGGGGGAGATCATCACCGGTGGCCATTTTCATCATCCCGGCGGCCACCATGATGAGGAGGGAGTAGTCCACCCTCGGGGCTGAGGGTTTGTACCAATAGCTATGTGTTTAATCTCTCTCTCTCTCTCTCTCTCGTGTTCTTGAGATGTCACGATCTTGATGTATTGCGGGCTTTGTTAATATAGTCTGATCATATGGTGTTTTCCCCTCTCTATCTTGTTGTGATGAATTGAGTTTTTCCCTTTGAGATTTCATTGTTATCGGATTGAATACTTTTATGGATTTGAGAACACTGGGTATATGTCTTGCAATTGAATACTCGTGGTGACAATGGGGTATCATATTGATTCACTTGATGTATGTTTTGGCACTCAACTCATGGATTCCCGAGGTGACATTGGGGTAATCTATGCATAGGGGTTGATGCACATTCTTGTCTTTGTTTCTCCGGTAGAAATCTTGGGGCACTCTTTGAAGTTCTTTTTGTTGGATTGAATATTATAAATCTGAATTTGCTTTGGTGTTATTTTAGTACAAACTCTAGGATAGATCGAACGGAAAGAATAGCTTTGTGTTATTTTAGTCTCTACTCTTGAATAGATCGAACGGAAAGAATAGCTTTGAGGTGGTTTCGTACCCTACAAACAATTTATTCTTATGTTCTCCGCTAGATAGGAACTTTGGAGTGATTCTTCATCGCACTTTGAGGGATGATTATATGATCCATTTATATTAGCACTGTTGAGAGATTGCACTAGCAAAAGTACGAACCATAGGCCTCATTTTCAAGCATCGTAATACCGTTTTTGTGCCCGTTTACTATTTGCTACCTTGCTGTTTTTATTTATTCAGATTATAAAAATATATTTCTACCATCAATATTACACTTTTATCACCATCTCTTCGCCGAACTAGTGCACCTATACAAGTTGTCATTGTATTGGGTGTGTTGGGGACACAAGAGATTTCTTGTATTTGGTTGCAGGGTTGTTCGAGAGAGACCATCTTCATCCTACACGTCCCACGGATTGATAAACCTTAGGTCATCCACTTGATGGAAAATTGCTACTGTCCTACAAAACTTTGCGCTTGGAGGCCCAACACAAGTCTACAAGAACAAGTTGCGTAGTAGACATCACTGCTCCTCTTGGGGCTTCTCCTATTCTTACTCGGCGAGATATTCTTCATCAACTTGTTCTGGTTCGGGGGCCTCTTGGTCAAAATTTGCATCTCCTTCCTGTGGCACATAATGCATTTGTCCGTTTTCTATGGAGAAACAGTTAGGCATAGGAGTAGGCCAAGTACCTGCATCTAGGAATTCGAATACAATGACGACCACGGTGAACTACTGCCCTTCCAGCACTAGAAAAAACTCGAATATTAACAAAGTTTTTCCCGACAATGGGGAGGAGATGATTGTAGTTTAGGCCAAGGGAGTTGGACAACATGGTGATGACTCCTCCACACGCGATACCCCCTTGTGCATGATTTACTTGGTGCGCGAGGTGTACCAAAAGTATTTCCCCTAGGCTAGGAGAATAACCGACATCAAGGTTAGCAGCTTTCCCGATAATTAGCATATTAGCATCATTCACCTTGGAAACTTCTCGTGCCCGCAACAAGTTAGTGATAGTGTTGGGGAACACAGTAATTTCAAAAATAATCCTACGGTCACGCAAGATCTATCTAGGTGATGCATAGCAACAAGAGGGGAGAGTGTGTCCACGTACCCTCATAGACCGAAAGCGGAAGCATTAAGTAACGCAGTTGATGTAGTCGAACGTCTTCGCGATCCAACCGATCAAGAACCGAACGCACGGAACCTCCACGATCTGCACACGTTCAGCTCGGTGACGTCCCTCAAACATTAGATCCATCTGAGGCCAAGGGAGAGTTTCGTCAGCACAACGGCGTGGCAACGATGATGATGAAGTTACCGGCGCAGGGCTTCGCCTAAGCACTACGACGATATGACCGAGGTGTATAACTGTGGAAGGGGGGCGCACACGGCTAAAAGATCAACTTGTGTGTCTATGGGGTGCCCCCTCCCACGTATATAAAGGAGGAGAGGAGGGGGCCGGCCGGCCACAAGGGGCGCGCCCAAAGGGGGGAATCCTACTCCAAGTAGGAGTAGGTTCCCCTTTTTCCTAGTCCAACTAGGAGGAGAAGGAAGGAGGAGGAGGAGAGAAGAAAAGGGGGGACGACCCCCCTAGTCCAATTCGGTTTGGGCTAGGGGGGCGGGTGTCACACCTTGGCCTGCCTCCTCTCTTCCACCACTTGGCCCATGAGGCCCAATAACCCCCGGGGGGTTCCCGTAACCCTCCGGTAGTCCGGTTTTATCCGAAACTTCTCCGGAACACTTCTGGTGTCCGCATATAGCCGTCCAATTATTCAATCTTTATGTATCGACCATTTCAAGACTCCTCGTCATGTCCGGGATCTCATCCGGGACTCCGAACAACCTTCGGTACATCAAATCACATAAACTCATAATACCAATCGTCATTGAACGTTAAGTGTGCGGACCCTATGGGTTCGAGAACTATGTAGACATGACCTAGATACATCTCCGGTCAATAACCAATAGCGGAACCTGGATGCTCATATTGGTTCCTACATATTCTACGAAGATCTTTATCGGTCAAACCGCATAACAACATACGTTGTTCCCTTTGTCATTGGTTTGTTACTTGCCCGAGATTCGATCGTCGGTATCATCATACCTAGTTCAATCTCATTACCGGCAAGTCTCTTTACTTGTTCCGTAATACTTCATCCCGCAACTAACTCATTAGTAACAATGCTTGCAAGGCTTATAGTGATGAGTATTACCAAGAGGGCCCAGAGATACCTCTCCAAAACACGGAGTGACAAATCCTAATCTCGATCTATGCCAACCCAACAAACACCTTAGGAGACACCTTTAGAGCAGCTTTATAACCACCCATTTATGTTGTGACGTTTGGTAGCACACAAAGTGTTCCTCTGGTATTCGGGAGTTGCATAATCTCATAGTCTGAGGAACATGTATAAGTCATGAAGAAAGCAGTAGCAATGAAACTGTAACGATCATAATGCTAAGCTAACGGATGGGTCATGTCCATCACATCATTCTCCTAATGATGTGATCCCGTTCATGAAATGACAACACATGTCTATGGTTAGGAAACATAACCATCTTTGATTAACGAGCTAGTCAAGTAGAGGCATACTAGGGACAATATGTTTTGTCTATGTATTCACACATGTACTAAGTTTTCGGTTAATACAATTCTAGCATGAATAATAAACATTTATCATGAAATAAGGAAATAAATAATAACTTTATTATTGCCTCAAGGGCATATTTCCTTCAGGTAGCATAATGGAAATATAGTATATCGGGACTTTCAAGCAATTGGCCCTTTGTTTGGAACCATGGTAACTCATCCGATGGAAGGATTTCCTCGAATGTGGTTCGATAAAATCATAAACATAGCGGGTGTCTTCATTGTTGCCGGTGAAGCCAAAGTGAGTACGCCACTCATCTAGAGTGATGTTGAAATCTTGGTCCATGAGACGAAAAGTGATCCGCTCTTCCTTATAAGCATTTGGCATCAGACACCATTATGCAAGAGAGTGCTAAGAAACTCAAGTGTCAAGCATTCACATGGATAACATCCCTGATAAACAAAATGATGCAACCCGGCATTATAACAAAGCAAATTGAAATCATTACCGATGCCCAATTTGGCTGGTGTGGACTCGCAAGCCCAGTTGGTAGTCTTCATTTTCCTTGCATGAAGCTTCTTGCATTTCCTCATTGCTTCACGGTCGGTGAAGACGATCCCTGATACGTCTCCAATGTATCTATAATTTTTTTATTGTCCCATGCTATTATGTTATCAATCTTGGATGCTTTATATGCATTAATATGCTATTTTATATCATTTTTTGGGACTAACCTATTAACCTAGTGTCGAGTCTGAGTTCCTGTTTTTTGCTTGTTTTTCGCTTTTCAGAAAATCAGTACCAAATGAAGTACAAATGCAATGAAACTATACGATGATTTTTTCTGGACCAAAAGGGACCCTAGAAGGTACGGGAGGAGGCCAGAAGAACTATGAAAGAGCCACAAGCTCACAGGGCACGCCCTAGGGGGTAGGCGCGCCCCCCGAGCTTGTAGGCCCCCCACAGCACCCGTTGACCTAATTCCACCTCTATAAATTCAAAAATATTCTCAAACCAATAGAGAGCCACCCGAAATAGTTTTCACGCCGCCGCAAGCTTCTGTTCTTTCGTGATCCCATCTGGAGGCCTTTTCCGGTACTCTGCCGAAGGGGGAATCAATCATGGAGGGCTTTTACATTATCCTTGCTACCTTCCAATGATGCGTGAGTAGTTCACCATAGCCTACGGGTCCATAGTTATTAGCTAGATGGCTTCTTCTCTCTCTTTGATCTTCAATACCATGTTCTCCTCGGTGTTCTTGGAGTTCTATCGGATGTAAGCTTCTTTTGTGGTGTATTTGTTGGGATCCGATGAATTGTGGGTTTATGATCTGAATATTCAGGAGAAGTAATTGAGTCTTTTCCGAACTTTATTATGCATGATTGTTATAGCTTTGTATTTCTCTCCGATCTATCCGTTTGGTTTGGCCAACTACATTGATTTACCTTCAGTGGGAGAGGTGCTTTATGATGGGTTGAATCTTGCGGTGCTCTATATCCTAGTGACAGAAGGGGAGAAGACACATATTTGTATTGTTGCCATTAAGGGTAAAACGATGGAGTTTATTCATATTGATTGGATTTACTTTGTCTACATCATGTCATCTTGCTTAAGGCATTACTCCATTTTTCATGAACTTAATACCATAGATGCATGCTGGATAGCGGTCGATTGGTAGAGTAATAGTAGTAGATGCAGGCAGGAGTCTGTCTACTTGTCTCGGACGTGATGTCTACATACATGATCATTGCCTTGAATATCATCATAATTATGCGCTTTTCTACCAATTACCCAACAGTAATTTGTTCAACCACTGTATGCTTTGTGTTCGAGAGAGAAGCCTCTAGTGAAAACTATGGCCCCGGGTCTACTTTAATCATATATAAAAAAACAAAATATTCTTGCGGCGGCAAGACGGGCGCTGGTGGCTTCGAGGCGGAGGCGAGGTCAAGACAGGCGGCAACGGGTGGCTGCGATGCGGAGAAGGCAAGGCGCGGTGAGCGCGGCGCGGGACCGTGGGCGGGGTGTGCAGGGGCCGTGGTAGGGGGAAGGCATAGCCAGAGGACGCGACCGAGCGCGCGATGCAGGGGCGGCGAGTAGCAGGAAGTGCGGCCGGGGCAAAGCTGGCTAGAGGTCGGCGAGGCCAGACCGGTGTGGCCATCTGCAAGCGGCGGGCAACGAGCAGGCGGCAACAGTCATGGGTGCGTGTGGGCGGCTGCAGCAGCGGTACCAAGTAGCAGCAGAAGCGTAGCACAACAGCAATCGAATGGGGCTACGCGAGCTCGTGCAGCGTTCTATGATGGGACAGAGAGGATAAGGTGAGATGAACGCAGGGATGGGGAGCTCACTCCCGGTGTAGATGCACGGGTGGCGAGGCTCAGCGAAGATGGCCCAGGGAGCAGACGGGGACGACGGGCTAAACGGTGAACATGGATGGGGATCAAGGTTGGATTACAAGCATCATTGGAGCTACAGAGTTTGGGGATCAGGGAGAACAAGAGGAAGAGGGATGGAGGTAGGAGAAGGGAGCCACCGGGTGCCGTTCAGCCGTGATCCACTGGATAGGTTGTTCGTTGCTATTGCCCAAGTATTTGTAGTTGCAGTGGCCAAAGAATTGCCAGTCAGGCCAGGCCCATGTGATGTCTAGAAGCAAGCCCATATGGGCTAGGGGAGGGCCTGACATCCCTCCTCCTTCAGATTCGGCTTGCCCCCAAGCCGACGCCATCGAGACCTGCCCGGATCCCACTGCACTCAATCGTCCTTACCCCTTGAACGACGCCATTGAGAACCACCTGGATCCAATTGCACTCGGTGTTCCTTGACTAGCTTGACGTCGTGGTGGTAGTAGAAGTCGAGGTTGACTTGAACAACGAGGTTGTAGTAGTCGTGGCCGATGGCGACCTAACCGAAGGAGGTGTCGAGGAAGTAGTCATTGTAGACGCTGATGTAGTACTTGTGGTTGACGTAGCCTTCCACCAAGCCAGCAGCAAGAACAACCCCGATGACATTCCCCACTACTTGAAAATGTTCCTCATCACAACATTGAGAGAACGACATACCGCTCATGGCTTGTGCTTCATGGCTGGTGAGCATTGACATTAGGATCGTCAATGAATGAGATTGCAAGCTGGCATGGCGTCAGTCCCGAGATCCCATGACTTGTGCACAACTGCAATTTGTTCATGCATGCTTGCATTCTCATCAGAGTCTGGTAGTGACATCTGCTGCTCAATTAATTGATGAATGGGCTTGTCCATATGGGATATTTGTTCCATCTTTCCCACCATACCATCTAGTTCAGCAACGGCTTGTGATGGGCATCTCAAAATACCGAATGTTATATCCAACAAAAAGTCTTCTGCTACGCTCCACTTCTTGTCAAGCAAAGATTCACCTATGGCCTTCTTACTGAATAAAGACGACTCGGCGAGAATAATGATATTAGGTGCCCTTGGGGACTTAGGCTGAAACAATGCAAAATAATTCCCTGGCTTTGTAACATGTTGCTACAACTCAGCTACAATAGGTTTCTGTATCAAATGGTGAACAGGTCCAACAGCGTCGTCAAACAAGTACTTCACTGGTAGATTGCTCGGAAAGGCTGTGGTGATCTGTACGATAAGCAGTTGATAAGCTACCCAACATTATTTCACCAAATGGGGAGCAACACTCAAAAGTGACCAGTAGTACAGTAAGCAGAATTCTAGCTCCGGAACCACCAGTCATTTGTTTAGAATTGCAGTTCATATCAAGATGGTCACTCCTCTTATATTCCCTTTGACTCAAAAATAGCCAATATATGCTCATGGTCTTCATGATTGCTAGCAATTTCTCATGCCAATGAATATTACATGTAGCAGCCTGCTCCAGAAAGTGATGTTCAGACAAGTTCCAGGACTGGAGTACTGCATGTGGAAGAAATGTTCCATGACTTGAAGTTTCCTTCACCACTGCTTGATGGCAACATGCTTGACAGAAGTGTTTAGAACTGCATTCTTTACCAAAATAGTCGTTGCTTAGAAATTTCTCTTGAATAAAAAATTGCCACTGCACTAGCATTGTGCCCTTTAAATTGTCAAGCCTAGGAAAATTACATACAACCATGTCATGGTCTAGCATGTGGTGCTTACAGAAGTTTCACTGCTCCTGGTTTTGATAGACAAGATGACTAGTGCCCCATAATTTCTCAAGGCAAAAACATCTAGCCCACTCCCTGACTTGCTTAGCAATAGCTAGAAACTGAGACTCAATAAATTCCACTAAATCAAGGTCATCAACAAAGATGGTCGCAGATGAACCAAAATTAGTAACACAAGAATAATGTCACCAGGGGGCTCACCATTAGGTAGTTTTGACCACAATTTCAGCCAGACATCAATTAATCGCCTGATCACAGAGATAGCTCTTGACACCGAATGGATCCAGCAAACAACCTTCTTCCAGGAACATGGTGTCAGGTGCACACTTAGTAGATACGTCCAGGATGCTCTCAGATCTGCAATGCTCAAAAT
Organism: Triticum aestivum; assembly: GCF_018294505.1. Taxonomy (NCBI): domain Eukaryota; kingdom Viridiplantae; phylum Streptophyta; class Magnoliopsida; order Poales; family Poaceae; genus Triticum; species Triticum aestivum. The sequence continues at coordinate 449,997,816 of NC_057798.1, forward strand.
TTTCGACCACATTGACATGCTCAAGACCTACACTGCTCGGCAATCGCATGAAAATGATGGCCAAGGTGGCTTCATCTGGATAGTCTCGTGACTGAACTTGAACATAGGCCATGGCTCAAATTGCACAGTGTATCCTCCACTACATTTTGTTGCCCTTCCCATGATTGTACATCTATCGAATTCCCACGGAAGAAGTAAATCAATAGTAAATGTAGAGAGTACAGTCTAAACAACAACACTAGCAACCAAACTGGAAATTGGACCCTGAAGCTTGTAGCAGACTAGTTCATAGGGCCCAAATTGCATGAACTGAAGATTTTTTTGCTTGAGCGTTCGGTGCTTAGAGCAACCATTTTCTGCATGCTCAGAAGTAGATGTACAATCGTGATAGCTAGATTAAAATGTTGCACTAGAGGAGCCATAGTAATGGAGCAATCACATAGTTCTGAAAGCCACCTTTTACCTTCTTGAAATAACTTCTCACTAAAACATGAATCATTCTTGTCCTTTGATGGAACGCCGATTTGAACTGATGGCCATGGAGTTGGTCGATTCTCATTCCCCTAAACCATATGATCTGCCAGAAACGACGACCATGGTGTAGGCTGCATCAAAAGTCCTTGGTGCCTTGTGGGCAACAAGACGTCCAGGTCATGGTCTCGGAACGACAATGTGGCGACGATTGGTTCGAACACCCCGTCAAATAACTCATGAGTGTCTTGGTGATGCAGTCTAGGGGCACATCATAAGCAAATTCGAAGACCTCCTTGGCCTTTTTGGTGGATGTGGAAACGCTGGTAGGTACTACAGGGGTGGTGAGGACATCGGGAGGGGCCTCCACCACTGCGTACTTTCCCGGGTTGGACAACACCATCGTGGCGGTCACCACCGCAAAGTACTCGGCACTCATGGTAGAGTCAGTGAACTGCACCATCTTCTTGTCCCTAAGGTCGATGACGGGCTCGGGGTAGATGGTGGTGACCTTATTGACGTTGTTGGTGGCGACAGCTTGGTTCGAGCCATCCGTCGAACAGGTGATGTGTGCCATCGCGATGCAATCAGGAGGCGCATCGTGGATGACCTCAAGCACTTCCTGGGCCTCGGTGGTGGAGCCAGAGACATAGCGGACGGGTGTAGGTGAGGTGTGCATCATGGTTAAGGCCGCCGAATCGACAAGCGAGGTGATCGTGGGAGGGTCATCCACTCATGCAATACCCAACACCGAGTTCTTCTTGTCTGCTTGAGCGCATAACCTCTCGAAATACCACAACAACTGCTCCTTGGCAGACATGGCATCCCACTTTGGTGGTTTGACAGTGGGCATGGTGTTGTCGCCGGTGGAATTGTAGGAATTGCGAGAAAAATTTGAAGGGGAAGAGTGGTGCCTGGTTCTCTGATACCAGATGTAAGGTACCGGATGCCTCTCTCACGATCTATTTCTCTTAGAGTGGATACAAGGTTGGATTACAAGCATCAATGGAGCTACAGAGTTTTGGGATCAGGGAGAACAAGAGGAAGAGGGATGGAGGTAGGAGAAGGGAACCGCCGGGTGCCGTTCAGCCGTGATCCACTGGATAGGTTGTTTATTGCTTTTGCCCAAGTATTTGTAGCTGTAGTGGCCAAAGGATTCCCAGCCGGGCTAGGCCCATGTGATGTCCAGAGGCAAGCCCATATGGGCTAGGGGAGGGCCCTAACAGGTGGCGAGCAATGACGGGAACGCGACCATGGGGACGGGGCGGCTTCAGGCGTCCACGGGCGAGCTCGGGCTCGAGGGTGGTCCTATTACCTTGTGGGATCCCCATGGCACGCCCTGTTGCCTTGCCGTCTCCTTGTTTGTTGTCTGGTCTTCTGCCAAAGCTTCTAGGGTCTCTCTTGTCTAGAAAAAAATTGTCAAAAAGTTTCGTAGCATTTGGACTCGGTTTGGTATTGATTTCCTGGAAAACCAAAAACAAGCAAAAAAACAGCAAATGGCATTTGGCACTAGGTTAATAGGTTAATCCCAAAACATGATATAAATAGCACAAAAAGTTATATACAATACCCAAGATTGATACTATAATAGCATGGAACAATAAAAACTTATAGATACGTTGGAGACATATTAGTACCAAACAAAGTCCAAGCGCGATGAAACTTTACGACGATTTTTTCTGGACTAGAAGGGACCCTAGAAGGTTCTGGAGGAGGCCAGAAGAGCTACGGGAGATCCACAATCTCACAGGGCGCGCCCCAAGCTTGTGCCCCCCCCCCCTAAGCACCACTTGACCTAATTCCACCTCTATAAATAAAAAAATATTCCCAAACAATCAGAGTGCCACCCAAAACACTTTTTTTCCGCCGCAAGCTTCTGTTTCTCTGTGATCCAATCTGGAGGCCTTTTACAGTACTCCACCGGAGGGGGAATCAATCACGGAGGGCTTCTACATTATCCTTGCTACCATCCGATGATGCATGAGTAGTTCACCACAGACCTACGGGTACATAGCTAGTAGCTAGATGGATTCTTCTCCCTCTTTGATCTGCAATACCATGTTCTTGTTGGAAATATGCCCGTTAATGATAAATGTTTATTATTCATGCTAAAATTGTATTGATCGGAAACTTAAATACATGTGTCAATACATAAACTACACCGTGTCCCTAGTAAGCCTCTACTAGACTAGCTCGTTGATCAAAGATGGTTATGGTTTCCTAACCATGGAGATGAGTTATCATTTGATAACAGGATCACATCATTAGGAGAATGATGTGATGGACCAACCAAACCGTAAGCTTAGCATCAAATTGTTTAGTTATTTGCTTTCTTCATGTCAAGTATCAGTTCCTTAGACCATGAGATCATGCCACTCCCAGATACATGAGGAATGCCTTGTGTGCTATCAAAGTCACTTTGTAACTGGGTGACAATAAAGGTGATCTATAGGTATCTCCCAAGGTGTTTGTTCGGTTGCATGGATCAAGACTGGGATTTGTCGCTCCGGGTTGCGGAGAGACATCCTGGGCCCTCTTGGTAATACAACATCACAGGAAGCTTCATGTGACTAATGAGTTTAGTCACGGGATCTTGTATTATGTAACGAGTAAAGAGACTTGCCGGTAACGAGATTGAACTGGGTATGGAGATACCAACGATCGAATCTTGGGCAAGTAACATATCACCGGACAAAGGGAATTGCATACAGGATTGACTAAATCCTTGGCATCGTGGTTCAACCGATAAAGATCTTTGTTGAATATGTAGGAATCAATATGGGTATCCAGGTCCCAATATTTGTTATTGATCGAAGAGGAGTCTCAGTCATGTCTGCATGTTCCCGAACCCGTAGGGTTACACGCCTAACGTTCAGTAGCGCTAGGGTAGTGTTGAGATATTAATAGTGGAAAGTATGAAGGTTGTTCATAGTCCCGGATGGGATCCGGGACATCACGAGGAGCTCTGGAATGGTCCGGAGGTAAAGATTCATATATGGAAAGTTGTTTTTGTGGTTTTGGGAAAAGTTCGATTTTTTTAGTATTGTATGGGGAAAGTTCTAGAAGGTTACAGAGTGGGGCCCACCTATATGGGGGATCACATGAGTGTGGGTAGTGAGTAAAGTCCCCACAACTCTGGTCTAGGCGCACCAAGATCCTCCCTTAAAAGGAATAGTATCATATCCCGAAGGGATAAGATCAGGATCCATAAAAAGGGATTAGCGATCGGTGGGGAAGGAAAGGAGGGGTTTCCTTCCTCCCCCTTTCACCAAAGACCCTAGGGCCTTGGAGGGAAAGCCACCAGCCCCTCTCCACACCTATATAAAGGTGGGGAGGCTTTGGGGGCAGCCCCCCTTCGACCCTTGCCTGTTACCTCTCCCAACTCCTCCCACGTTTCACCGGTACATTCTTGGCGAAGCCCTGCCAGAATTCTGCTGCCACCACCACCACCACGCCATCATGTTGGTTCAGATCTCATCTACCTCTTCTCCCTCCCTTGCTGGATCAATAAGGAGAGGACACCGCCAAGCCATATGTGTGCTAAACTCGGAGGTGTTGTCCGTTCGGCAGTAGATCAAATTGGATCGTGAAGAGTATGACTACATCAACCGCGTTACGGCGCTAATGCTTTCGGTCTACAAGGGTATGTAGACACACTCCCCTCTTGTAGCTATACATCTCCTAGATTGGATCTTGGGTGTTTCGTAGGAATTTTTTATTTTCATGCAACGTTCCCCATCAGTGGCATCGTGAGCTAGGTCTATGCGTAGATGTATATGCACGAGTAGAACACAAAGAACTTATGGACATTGGTATTTAAATTGCTTAATTCCTTTGTCTTATTTGGATTAGCGGTATCGTGGGATGAAGCAGCTCCGACCAACCTTACATGTCCATGCACATGAGACCAGTTCCACTGTTTGACATGCAACTTGTATTGGATAAAAGTGGCTTTGCGGGTGTCTGTCTCTCCTACTTTAGTTGAATCTGATTTGACAAAGGCGGTCCTTGTAGAAGGTTAAAAGGCAACTTGTACATCACCGTTGTGGTTTTGCATAGATAAGAATGGTTCTTCTAGTTTTTCCTAGCGGCCACGTAAAAATTGTAACAACACATTAGAGGTCGTCTAACTTGTTTTTGCAGGGCATGTTGTGATGTGGTATGGCCAAAACATGATGTGGTATATGTTAATGTATGAGATGATCATGTTTTGTAATAGGTTCACGACTTGCATGCCAATGAGTACGACAACTGACAGGAACCATAGGGTTGTCTTTAATTTATTGTATGACCCGCGTGTCAACAAATAACGCCATGTAATTGCTTTACTTTATCGCTATGTGTTAGCAATAGTTGTAGAAGCAATAGTTGTAGACAACCACGTGACGACATGATGATGGAGATCATGATGATGGAGATCATGGTGTCATGCTGGTGACAGTGGAGATCATGCCGGTGCTTTGGAGATGGATATCAAAAGCACAAGATGATAATGGCCATATCATGTCACATATTTTGATTGCATGTGATGTTTATCTTTTATGCATCTTATTTTGCTTAGGACGACGGTAGCATTATAAGATGATCCCTTCACTTAATTTCAAGACAAATATGTTCTCCCTAAGTATGCACCATTGCGAAAGTTCGTCATTTCAAAGCACCTCGTGCTGATCGGGTGTGATAGACTATACGTTCACATAGAACGAGTGTAAGCCAGTTTTACACATGCAGAATACTTGGGTTAAACTTGACGAGCCTAGCATGTATAGACATGGCCTCGGAACACGGAGGACCGAAAGGTCGAACATGGAGATGTTCACCATTGATGACCACTGTCGGTGTCAATACCGGCGGATCTCGGGTAGGGGGTCCCGAACTATGCGTCTAGGCGGATGGTAACATGAGACAAGGGATACGATGTTTTTACCCAGGTTCGGGCCCTCTCGATGGAGGTAAAACCCTACTCCTGCTTGATTAATATTGATGATATGGGTAGTATAAGAGTTGATCTACCACGAGATCAGAGAGGCTAAACCCTAGAAGCTAGCCTATGGTATGATTGTTGTTCGTCCTATGGACTAAAACTCTCCGGTTTATATAGACACCGGAGAGGGCTAGGGTTACATAGAGTCAGTTACAATGGGAGGAGATCTTCATATCGTATCGCCAAGCTTGCCTTTCACGCCAAGGAAAGTCCTATCCGGACACGGGACGAAGTCTTCAATCTTGTAACTTCATAGTCCGGGAGTCCGGCCAAAGGTCATAGTCCGGCCATCCGGACACCCCCTAATCCAGGACTCCCTCAGTAGCCCCCGAACTAGGCTTCAATGACGATGAGTCCGGCACGCAAATTTGTCTTCGGCATTGCAAGGCGGGTTCTTCTCCAAATTCCATGTACCTGTCAAATAGTGTCCGGCTTCTGGTGCATGTTGCGCTCCTTGGCTTCTGTGCCCAATAATGGCCATCTTCCACGTGTCAAACGAATGCGAAAAGCCAGGGACTTTTTTCATTTACCCCCTAGCTGCGTAAATGAGCCACCCATAAAAGAGACGGGGATTTAGATCCAAATCACACCATCTTCCCTCCGCGAGCATTCATCGGAGCGCATTCGACAGAGATCCATTCCATCATGGCCGGTCGACGCAGCTCCTCCTCTCGCCCCTCCAGCCCTCGGCCGAGAGATTGGGAGAGGTGTTCCATCCCGCACAGCGAGCTAGTAGCGCTCCAATCCAAGGGGCTCCTCCCCCCAGCATATATGGTCCCAGTTCGAGCCGGGCTTGCTACCTATAGTGACGGAGAGCAGGCAGAGAGCGTCCCCAATCCCTCCAAAGGAGAGCGGGTATGCCTTGTCCCTTATTTAATAAGAGGGCTCGGATTTCCAATTCATCCATTTCTCCGGGGCAACTGGAGTTTTATGGCCTCCAGCTACACAACCTTACGCCTGCCTCCATACCGCATATTGCGGGCTTCGTGGCCCTTTGCGAGCTGTTTTTGGGCATTGAGGCCCATTACGCGCTGTGGAAGAAGTTGTTCTGCCTCGTGCCCCGCTCTCAGGAGGGGTCGATTTATCGAGTAGGCGGAGCCGAACTATGGCGCATCGCCGAGAACGGATATCTATCTGGAACCCCAAAGAAGGCTTCCGAGGACTGGCCTTCAGAATGGTTTTATATAGAAGACATCCCCCTACCGGACCCTGTACGGGTCGGCGTCCCTGAGTTCCATAATGCTCCCTTGAAGAAACGCCTGAGTTGGCGTCCACGGAGCCCTCAGAGGGAAACTGACGGGGACGTCCTTTACCTGATGAGCCGGATAAGGTTGTTAGCTCACTCCGGACTGACCATGATCGAAGTCATGGCCACATGCATTACGCGAGGGGTGCAGCCACTTTAGTACAGAGGCCACCCCATGTGGGATTTCAACGGGGAGGATGATGCCACCCGGTGCGGTCGCAAGGGGCCGGATTCGGCTGCCATTCTAACGAAGATCTTATCCGCTTTGTACAAGGAGAAGAGGAGGAATTCCTCCGTGTCAACCCACGGAGCGAATTCTCTATGAACAATCCTCCAAGCTGGGTAAGCGAGCACTTTCACTTGTATATCTGTTTTCAAATTCCCATAGTTAAGAACTTAGTCTAGCAATTTTAATGCAGGAGCTTCGCCAGACTGTAAAGGAGATAAACAGCCCTCCTCCACAACCCGAGGACCCAGAACGGTCCCTCGACCCGGACTCCCAAGAGGACCCGGACTTATGCGTGGAGCTGATTGATGGGGTGTTTCATCAAGTGAGTAAGGACAAGACCTTAGTGGCCATTACGGCCGATTATCCCGGACTACTTCCAGCCTCAAAGGTAACCGAGACCGAAGTCCCATTACTTTCAAGAGGATCCATCCGTGCTTATTTTTTATCGCCGTAGACCAATAGCGTTTTTTTTGCAGGGGAAATCCTTGAGGCGGAGGGCCGAGCCCGCGGTGGCTAGCCAACAAGGGCCATTGAGGCCCGGCGGGCTAAAAAGAAGTGCGGACCTGATCGAGACACCGGCGCAACGGTACGGCGTGCGACTTTAATGCCCAGGGTTTATGCCTTCAAGGCATACTAACGTTCATGCTCTCTTCAGGAAGAAGAGCGCCCGCCGGACTATATCCACCGGCCAGGCTTCAAGGCTGGGTCCGAAAGCGGAGGCGAACACGGGGCGCGCACCGGACGCTCCTCCGACAAAGGACATGGACGGGCTATCTGCCACCAATTCAGAGGTGGAGAGTGCCATGAACCACACGCATCGCCGGACTGTTCTTTGTGACGCATGTTTTTCCCAAGAGGCGTTGGACGCCTTTAATACGGGAGATGCGTACCTCCGTGCCACTCAAAATGGTCTAGCCAGAGCCATAGAGCAGTATGTAAAAGACATACGGGTGAGTAAATCTGATGGTTATATATGTCAGTAGCCCCCGAGACTTGAAACAGTTAAAATAACTGATTTAAGGATCATTCGTTATGCAGGATCTTACAAAAAAGAATACACAACTGTCCCAGGAGCTGGAAGAGTGCAAGGCCCAACTTGAGGCCGCACTAGCCGCTACAGAGAATGCCAAGGGGACCCCCTCAGGTAATATATGCTTCGAAAGATAAGTATGCTGTGAAGTGCAGCATGTGTGCAATTCTGACAATAACAGTGCAGATGGGGCCGGAGTGGATCCGGACAAGCAACAACTCTTGCGCCAGTTAAAGGCCGGCGAGAGCGTGCTTACGAGGGTGAGGCAAGAGAAGAACAAGCTTCAAGATGCCAATACCCAGCTGGGCGAGGAACTAAAGGATGTTTGTGCTCAGCTGTCGGATTTCGTAAAGGAGAATCGACGACTTCGATGCGGCATTTTTAGTAAGTGCTTGAACGAATCTTCAAAAAAGAGTTCGGCGAGGAAGTCGATTGACAGAGTTATGTCTGTAGATATGCTGACAGGTCGGCCTGCGAAGGAAATGCCCGGTTCTACGGGTGACCTTCTTCCCGAGCTATCGCAACTGCACGAACGAGTTCGGCAAGCGATGCAAGGCGTCGTCCAGGCTTTGTGGCCATCCCTCTCCATGCCCGAAGGCCTTGGAGAGCTTGCAGAGAAGCTGAAGGGAGCGCGGCAGCGCTTCCGATTATGGAAGATATCGGCCTGCCGTCAAGGCGCCAGGGAGGCCTGGGCCATGGTGAAGACGCGGTACACGAAGGCTGACCCAAACCACATGGCCGAGGTCGGACCTGTGGGGCCCGACGGGAAGGAGATCCCTGTCAGTTTAGTGTACGGCCAGGTAGAGCTGGCCGCCAAGTATTCCCAACAGGACTGCAAATTAGACAGCCTGTTGGATGGTATTGAAGAAGAATATACCCAGTCAAATTGACTATGTAATTTAAAATGACATGTAAAATGCCTTCTAGCCGGATTGTAGATCATTTGTCATTGCGGACCTTTTCGCTTCAACCTCTGGACCCGATAGTCTGGAGTGTGTCCGAATACCCTCTCGGTTATGTAAGAACCGGGGCATGCGTGGAGACCAGGCATAGGGGTCATAAGTGCTTTAGCAGACAAGTGCCCAACTAGTTATGTTATATTACATGGTTAGTAAGAAACATCTTCCAGGGAGAATAGTTCCGTTAGGGGTTCCTTTCCCTGGGAGGCATGCCCTAAAGTGCATGTCCGGACTACGAAAAAAGCAGAAAAGCATCTGGGGGCAGATAAATAAACAAGTGAAAAATCATCTTTTAGTTCACCGACCGAATATTCCCTTAAGAACGCTAGCTTTCGGCTCCACCCAGTCAGAGGTACACATCCGGCTGACCCGACAGTAAAAATCGCAGAGGTGCTCCCTTTACCACCTAGCCGAACAATAGGGAACATAGGGGTAAGCACAGGAGCCAGGCAACCCAGCTTGGCCAAAACTTAAGTCATATCGATGCATATAATGGTGAATAAAAGGTTCATGCGGAAGTGTCACACATGTGTTGGGCATGAGGCCCGTGTATATAAGCTTCTTGATAAAGAAGCCCCCGGGTATAGTGAGCGCGGGTGGCGCGTCAATTATGTGCGAAAAATACACAAGCGAGCCCTTAAAGGCTTGTAAGAGAAAGGGAGGGAGAAGGAGAGAAATATAAGGTGGATGATTTATATATATATATATATATATATATATATATATATATATATATATATATATATATATAAAGGGACAGAGGAAGGAGACAAACACAGAGTCCGGCGCTAGGAGTAGAATCTTCGTAGGCGTGCTGTGTTCCATGGGTTCGGCTCGAGTCGGTTATCCGATGCATTTCGCAGATGGTACGCTCCACCAGTCAGGACTTGGTTGATTACGAAGGGACCCTCCCATTTGGGCTTGAGTTTGTCCTTTTTCTTGTCCAGCAGGCGTAGAACTAGTTTGCCAACATTGTAAGTTTTGGCCCATACTTCTCTGCTTTGATATCTTCGAGCCTGTTGTTGATAGAATGCGGAACGGGCTTTTGCCATGTCGCGCTCCTCCTCCAATGCGTCCAAGCTGTCCTGCCGATTGAGCTCGGCTTCTCTTTCTTCGTACATGTGCACGCGAGGTGAGTCATGAATTATGTTGCAGGGCAGGACTGCCTCTGCGCCGTATACCATAAAAAATGGTGTAAATCCGGTAGTGCGATTCGGCGTGGTCCACAGCCCTCAGAGTACGGAGTCGAGCTCCTCTACCCAGTGCGTGTTAGATTCCTTGAGGGATGGCACTAATCTAGGTTTTATGCCTCTCATGATTAGACCATTGGCTCGCTCGACTTGACCGTTAGTTTGTGGGTGATAGACTAAAGCGTAATCGAGCTTAATGCCCATGTTTTTGCACCAGAGTTTAACCTCGTCGGCCGTAAAGTTTGTGCCGTTGTCAGTAATGATGTTGTGGGGGATGCCGTAACGGTGTACGACCCCTGATATGAAGTCTATCACTGGTCCAGATTCGGCCGTCTTAACAGGCTTGGCCTCTATCCATTTGGTGAATTTGTCCACCATGACCAGTAGGTATTTATGCTTGCGGGTTCCTCCTTTGAGGGGTCCAACCATGTCAAGCCCCCAGACTGCGAAAGGCCAGGTAATGGGTATAGTTTGGAGGGCGGTAGGTGGCATGTGGCTTTGATTAGCAAATAGTTGGCAACCGACGCATCGCTGGACTAAGTCCTGAGCATCTGCCCGGGCCGTCGGCCAATAAAATCCAGTATGGAAGGCCTTGCTTACAAGGGCTCGGGCTGCGGCGTGGTGCCCGCCGAGTCCGGCGTGAATTTCAGCCAGAAGGTTCCGCCCTTCCTCTTCGGAGATACACCTTTGAAGGACTCCGGTGGTGCTTTTCTTATAAAGCTCTCCTTCGTGGACTTTATAGGCTTTAGATCACTGCACTATGCAGCGTGCCTCATTTTGGTCCTCGGGAAGTTCCTGCCTTGTTAAGTAGGCTAAGAATGGTTCTGTCCATGGGTCAATTACTGTGATTATTACGTGGGCTGAGGGTGTAACTTCGTTGGCGGAGTCTTCCGTTGTGTCAGAATGTTCGGTGTCAGGTGGTGTGGCCAGGTCTGGATTGTTATTTCCGGATTCCCCTTCCCACTGTGCGGATGGCTTGAATAGCCTTTCCAGGAAAATGTTGGGGGGGACTGCATCGCACTTTGCGCCGATGCGTGCCAAGACGTCTGCTACCTGATTGTTTTCCCGGACTATATGGTGAAATTCGAGCCCTTCGAACTGAGCTGACATATTTAGGACGGTGTTGCGATAAGCTGCCATTTTCGGATCTTTGGCATCAAAGTCGCCGTTTATTTGGGATATCGCGAGGTTCGAATCCCCACGCACCTCTAGGCGTTGAACGCACATGGAGACTGCCATCCGGAGGCCATGTAGAAGGGCCTCGTATTCGGCTGCATTGTTGGAGTTCATATACATTATCTGGAGTACATATTGGACGGTATCTCCTGTTGGGGACGTCAGAACGATGCCAGCCCCCAGACCCGCCAGCATTTTGGAGCCGTCGAAGTGCATGGTCCAGTTGGAATATGTGCCGTACTCTTTAGGGAGTTCGGCTTCAGTCCATTCAGCGACAAAGTCGGCCAAGGCTTGCAACTTGATGGCTCGCCGTGGCTTATAGGTTATGTCGAACGGGAGGAGCTCAATGGCCCATTTGGCAATCCGGCCCGTTGCATCGCGGTTGTTTATGATATCATTAAGAGGTACTTCGGAGGCTACTGTTATTGAACACTCTTGAAAGTAGTGTCGTAGCTTCCGGGATGCCATGAACACTGCGTATGCTATCTTTTGGTAATGCGGGTACCGGGACTTGCATGGAGTGAGGACAGTGGACACGTAGTAGACTGGTTTCTGGACAGGGAATTTGTGTCCATCCGTTTCTCGTTCGACAACGAGGGCTGCGCTTACAACTTGGTGAGTTGCCGTGATGTATAACAACATTGGTTCGCCGATGTTAGGCGCGGCATGACCGGGTTTGTTGCCAGTATGGCTTTTATTTCTTCGAGTCTGGCCGTGGCGGCATCCGTCCACTCGAAGTGTTCGGTGCGCCGGAGGAGGCGGTAAAGGGATAATGCCTTTTCCCCTAAGCGGGAGATGAAGCGGCTTAGAGCCACCATGCATCCAGTCAATTTTTGTATTTGCTTGAGATCTTTTGGAATATCCAATTGTGACAGATCTCGGATCTTGGCTGGGTTTGCTTCAATTCCTCTACCGGATACGATGAAGCCCAAGAGCTTTCCGGCTGGTACGCCGAAAACGCATTTTTCCGGGTTAAGCCTAATGTCATATGTTCGGAGGTTATCGAACGTGAGCCTCAAGTCGTCTATTAGAGTTTCAACATGCTTTGTTTTGATGACCACGTCATCCACGTATGCTTCAACTATTTTGCCGATCTGGTTGGCCAGACATGTCTGAATCATGCGCTGATATGTTGCGCCGATGTTTTTGAGCCCGAATGGCATTGTGTTGAAGCAGAATGGGCCATATGGGGTGATGAATGCTGTTGCGGCTTGGTCTGACTCTACCATATTAATTTGGTGGTAGCCAGAGTATGCATCGAGGAAACATAATGAATCGTGTCCTGCGGTGGCATCGATGATTTGATCAATGCGGGGGAGGGGGAAGGGATCCTTTGGCAGGCCTTGTTGAGGTATTTGAAATCGACACATAGGCGCCACGATTTGTCCTTATTTGGTACCATCACCAAGTTTTCTAGCCAGTCCGGATGTTTTATATCTCTAATGAATCTGGCTTCCAGTAGTTTGGCTAGCTCCTCTCCCATGGCTTATCTCTTAGGTTCGGAGAAACGCCGAAGAGCCTGCTTAACAGGCTTGAATCCTTTTAGGATGTTCAGGCTGTGCTCGGCCAGCCTGCGTGGGATTCCTGGCGTGTCTGAAGGGTGCCAGGCAAAAATGTCCCAATTTTCGCGTAGGAATTCTCTTAGAGCAGCATCTACATCAGGGTTTAGTTGTGCCCCGATGGAGGCCGTTTTTGTAGTGTCCGTTGGATGGACTTGGAACTTGACTATTTCGTCTGCTGGCTTGAAGGAGGTGGACTTGGATCTTTTGTCGAGTATCACGTCGTCCCTGTCCACCATGGAGCGCAACGCAGTTAGTTCCTCGGTCGCTAGGGCTTCGGATAATGCCTCCAGGGCCAGTGCGGCTGTCTTGTTTTCGGCGCGGAGCGCTATGTCCGGATCGCTAGCAAGAGTGATGATTCCATTGGGTCCAGGCATTTTGAGCTTCGTGTACCCGTAATGGGGTATAGCTTGAAAAATTGTGAATGCCTCTCGCCCTAACAGAGTGTGGTATCCGCTGCTGAACGGGGCCACTTGAAATGTGACCTCCTCGGATCTGTAACTATCCGGCGTGCCGAACACCACATCGAGTGTGATTTTTCCTGTACAGCACGCTTCCCGACTGGGGATTATTCCTCTAAAGGTTGTGTTGCTTCGCTCAATGCGGCTCCAGTATATTTCCATTTTTCGTAGGGTTTCCTCATAAATGAGGTTCAATCTGCTGCCACTGTCCATGAGTACCTTGGTAAGCCGAAAGTCGTCCACTATCGGACTGAGGACCAGTGCGGCTGGTGCTCGGGCTGTCCGGAATTTAGGTTCATCACTGGCATTAAAGGTAATAGCCGTGTCACTCCATGGGTTTATTGTCGCTACCTGGTAGACTTTGGTAAGGCTGCGGAGCGTTCGTTTCCTTGCTTTGTTTGATGCGAAAGTCTCGAAGACTGTTGATACCGTACTGGCGTTCCTAGGGTGGTGCTCTGCGGATTCTGGAGTTAGAAGCTCCTCGCCACTTCTAACCACCTGCCGGAGTATCCAACATGCTCTAAGGCTATGAGTTGGTGTGGCGCCCTCTGTACTATGAATTTTACAGGGTCCATTGAGCCATCTCTCCAGTACGGTTCCATACCCTATAGAGGGTTTTTGTTTTTTGTTGTTTGGCCCAGGTGCCTGGCTATAATGCGCCCTTTTGTTTCGGACTGGGATTGTATTCAGGGTCGGATTGTCCCAGAATATTGTTTCGATTTTCCAAAGCCTTTCTGTCCCACAGTACTTTCGTACTATGGATGCCAAGTCGGTGAAGCGTGTAATTTCATGGCGACTTATGGCGTTGAGGATTCCGATGTCCGTGCAGTTGTTGCAGAAGAATGAAATTGCATCCCCCTCGCGGAAGTCCTTTATCCTGTTCATAACCAGGAGGAATCTGGCCCAGTAATGGTGTACTGTTTCTCTGGGCTCTTGCCGAATTTGGGATAGATCCCTTATATTTGGGTGGGCGGGTGGATTTAAATCCAGAACCTCGCCCGATCTGAGACTTAGGGGCCAAGAAATTTCCGAACTCGGAAGCTTGGGTTCTTGGATGTTATCCAATGAATCACACCCGCTGCCTGACTTTAGGTTCAGGGCTTGAGTGACGTCCTCCCCTCCGTGGGTGTCCGACTTGGAGGGATCAGGAATACGGACACATCTGGTCCTTAGGATGGGTAAAGATTAGCCACATTGTTCCTCCACCACTTCGACGTGGTGGGTGACCTGGGGAGAGTCAATCTCTCTCGGATCGGGTTTAAGCCCAATCTGATCGTAGTCTGTAGCGACTCCCAGGGCGGCGATGCAACCCAATAGTTCGTTTAAGGAAGAGAGCTTCATTGGATCTAACTGCTCGGCAAGTTCCGAGTTGACGTGGAGATTGCTTTCGATGATCCGAGAAGTCATCGTTGGCGCGGCGGCCAAACAGGCGGTCATTAGAAAACCGCCTAGCCGGAGAGTTTGGCCGATAGCCAAAGCTCCTTTAGCAATAGCGCCGTCTTTAAAGACAGGGTGCGGCATCCTTCCTTACGGTGACGACACAGAGGAACTCTCAATGAAAGCACCAATGTTGGTGTCAAAACTGGCGGATCTCGGGTAGGGGGTCCCGAACTGTGCGTCTAGGCGGTTGGTAATAGGAGACAAGGGACATGATGTTTTTACCCAGGTTCGGACCCTCTCGATGGAGGTAAAACCCTACTCCTGCTTGATTAATATTGATGATATGGGTAGTACAAGAGTTGATCTACCACGAGATCAGAGAGGCTAAACCCTAGAAGCTAGCCTATGGTATGATTGTTGTTCGTCCTATGGACTAAAACTCTCCGGTTTATATAGACACCGGAGAGGGCTAGGGTTACACAGAGTCGGTTACAATGGGAGGAGATCTTCATATTGTATCGCCAAGCTTGCCTTTCATGCCAAGGAAAGTCCTATGCGGACACGGGACGAAGTCTTCAATCTTGTATCTTCATAGTCCGGGAGTCCGGCCATCCGGACACCCCCTAATCCAGGACTCCCTCAACCACCCCATCTCATGTGATGATCAGACATGGGTTGGTTGATATGGATCGTGTGAACACTTAGACAACTTCAGGGATGTTGATTTAAGTGGGAGTTCACTAGTAATTTGATTAACTGAATCGGTTATCATGAACATAGTCTAAATTCTCTTTGCAATTATGTTGTAAATCAATAGCTCGCATTGTAGCTCCCTATTTTAATACGTTCCTAGAGAAATACTAAGTTGAAAGATATTGTAAGCGATTATGCAGACTAGGTCCGTAGTCTGAGGATTGTCCTCACTATTGCATAGAAGGCTTATGTCCTTGATGCACCACTAGGTGTGTCAACCCCTCTAGCATCGTCCGTGGAAGTTGTGATCGTCTGGCAGGCACGTTCTGATGACTACTTGATAGTGTAGTGTGCCATGCTTTACGGCTTAGAAATCAGGGCCCCAAAGACGTATTGAACTCCACAGAGCATATGAGATGTTCCTAGAGCTGATTGGTATTTAAGGCTCATGCATGTGTTGAGAGGTATAATACCTCTAACAAGTTCTTTGCTTGTAAGATGGAGGAGAACAACTCAGTTAGTGAGCATGTGCTCAGAGTGTCTGGGTGCTACAATCGCTTGAATCAAGTGGGAGTTATTCTTCCATATAAGACAACGGTTGACAAAGTTTTCCAGTCACTGCCATCAAGCCATAAGGGTTTTTTGATGATCTATAATATGCAAGGGATGGAGAAAAAGATCCTGAGCTATTCGTGATGCTTAAGGTCGCGGAGGTAGAAATAAAGAAAGAGCATCAAGTGTTGATGGTTAATAAGACCACCAGTTTCAAGAAGAAAGGCAAGGGAAAGAAAGGAAACTTCAAGAAGAACATATAGCAAGTTGCCACTCCCGTGAGTGCAAACGGAATGAAACCTTCGGGAGCGTGATTTTTGGAGCAAACGTGATCCAGAGGACTTGGAGTGGAAGTCAAGAAACAAGCAAGGCGGCCATGAGGGTGGAGGGCGTGCCCCTACCTCGTGGGCCCCTCGGCCGTCCACCGACCTACTTGTTCCTCCTATATATATATACCCATGTACCCCGAAAACATCAGAAGCGGCCACGAAAAACTATTTCCACCGCCGTAACCTTCTGTATCCGCAAGATCCCATCTTGGAGTCTTCACCGGTGCTCCGCCGGAGGGGGAATCGACCATGGAGGGATTTTACATCAACACCATAGCCTCTCCGATGAGTTGTGAGTAGTTTACCACAAACCTTCAGGTCCATAGTTATTAGCTAGATGGCTTCTTCTCTCTCTTTGAATCTCAATACAAAGTTCTCCTCGATCTTCTTGGAGATCTATTCGATGCAACTCTTTTTGCGGTGTGTTTGTCGAGATCTGATGAATTGTGGGTTTATGATCAAGTTTATCTATGAGAAGTATTTGAATCTCCTCTGAATTCTTTTATGTGTGATTAAGTTATCTTTGCAAGTCTCTTCGAATTATCAGTTTGGTTTGGCATACTAAATTGATCTTTCTTGCAATGGGAGAAGTGCTTAGGTTTGGGTTCAATCTTGCGGTGTCCTTTCCCAGTGACAGCAGGGGCAGCAAGGCACGTATTGTATTGTTGCCATCGAGGATAAAAAGATGGGGTTTATATCATATTGCATGAGTTTATCCCTCTACATCATGTCATATTTCTTAATGCGTTACTCTGTTCTTTATGAACTTAATACTCTAGATGCATGCTGGATAGCGGTCGATGTGTGGTGTAATAGTAGTAGATGCAGGCAGGAGTTGGTCTACTTGTCACGGACATGATGCCTATATACATGATCATGCCTAGATAATCTCATAATTATTCGCTTTTCTATCAATTGCTCGACAGTAATTTGTTCACCCACGTAATACTTATGCTATCTTGAGAGAAGCCACTAGTGAAACTTATGGCCCCGGTCTATCTCTTATCATATAAGTTCGCTATCTACTTTTATTTGCATCTTTACTTTTCCAATCTATATCATAAAATACCAAAAATATATTTATATTATCATATTATCTCTATCAGATCTCACTTTTGCAAGTGGCCGTGAAGGGATTGACAACCCCTTTATTGCGTTGGTGGCGAGTTCTTGTTTGTTTGTGTAGGTGCGTGGGACTTCTGAGGAGCCTCCTACTGGATTGATACCTTGGTTGTCAAAAACAGAGGGAAATACTTACACTACTATTGCGGCATCACCCTTTCCTCTTCAAGGAAAACCAACGCAAGCTCAAGACGTAGCAAGAAGGATTTCTGGCGCCGTTGCCGGGGAAGCTTACACCAAGTCAAGTCAAGATTTGACCTCCCGCCAACGTGCGATTTCTGGCGCCGTTGTCGGGGAGGTCTTCGCTCAAGTCAAGACATACCAAGTACCATCACAAACTCATCTCCCTCGCATTACATTATTTGCCATTTGCCTCTCGTTTTCCTCTCCCCCACCTCACCCTTGCCGTTTTATTCGCCCTTCTTCTATTCGTCTTTTCATTTGCTTTGATGTCTTACTTGGCTCGTTTGGTCGTTCAGTTGGAATAGTTGTTTATTTATTGCTAAACAGAGAAGCTAAGTTCTATGGATCCTCATCCGCTTGCTAATCTTTTTAAGAAATCCAATTATGATGAACCAATTGCTAGTGAGTTTTGTGCACTAGATTATCTTTATGAAGCTTTGCTTGAAATTAGTGAATCTGAAAATTATGATGAAGAAATTTATGAAGAGATTCACGATAATTCTTTGAATAAAAAGCATGATTGCAATGATTTTACTATAAATTCTCTTGATGTCAATTGTGCTAATAATATGCAAAACCCTAAGCTTGGGGCTGCTAGTTTTGCTATGCCTATTACTTGTTGCAATGATCATGACTGGGGTGATTCTACTTATCTTGAAAATTTATTTAAGCCCCATGATGAATATGAGATTGATAATAGTGTTTGCAATAATATTGAAGGTGGGTTTGGAAGATTGTCAACTTTAGATCCCACATATTTGTAGTATGTTCAATCTTATAATATTTTTGATAAAAGTGGGTTTGGAGAGGTCATGACTTTAGTTAATGTTAATCCCACTATCTTGGAAGAGTGTCAACTTTGCATGCATGTGGATCATGTTAAGAATATGCTATGTGATAGCTATTTTGTTGAATTTGCCTATGATCCTTCATGTAATTGTTATGAGAGAGGAAAATATGGTCGTAGAAATTTTTATCTTACTAAATTACCTCTCGTCATGTTGAGATTGCTATCGTCTCTTTCTTCTTCCTTGCATATCCTAGTTTTTGCTTGCCTTGCAAATTTGTTTGCTTATAATATGCCTATGCGTAGGAAGTATGTTAGACTTAGATCTGTTTGTCACATGTTTCATGATGCTCTCTTTGCGCTTCAATTCTTGTCTTTCATGTGAGCATCATTAAAATTATCAATGCCTAGCTAAAAGGCTTTAAAGAAAAGCGCTCGTTGGGAGACAACCCAATATTTTTCTTTGCTGTTATTCAATAAATTTACCATCTACCTTCTGTTTAGATGTGTTTTCATGTTTTAATTAGTGTTTATGCCAAGTAGAACCTATAGGATAACCTATGGTGATAGTTAATTTGATTCTGCTGAAAAACAGAAACTTTGCGCGCATGAAAATAATTTTGGTAACTCAGATAAACGTGTTTTTGCATTAATTCTTTTTGATGTAGATCAATAGAAAAAATTCCCAGGACTTACTATTTTGGTAGGATTGTTAGAGTTCCATAAGTATTCTAGAGTTACATATTGCTACAGACTGTTCTGTTTTTGACAGATTCTGCTTTTTGTGTGTTGTTTGCTTATTTTGATGCATCTATGGCTAGTATGTAAGGGTATGAACCATAGAGAACTTGGAATACAGTAGGTTTAACACCAAAATAAATAAATAATGATTTCATTACAGTACCTTATGTGGTGATCTTTCTTTCTTGCACTAACAGAGCTTATGGGATTTCCTGTTGAGTTTTGTGTTGTGAAGTTTTCAAGTTTTGGGTAAAGATTTGATGGATTCTGGAATAACAAGTGGCAAGATCCTAAGCTTGGGGATGCCCATGGCACCCCAAGATATTCAAGAATAGCCAAAATCCTAAGCTTGGGGATGCCCCGGGAAGGCATCCCCTCTTTCGTCTTCATCTACGGGTAACTTTACTTGGAGCTATATTTTTATTCGCCACATGATATGTGTTTTGCTTGGAGCGTCTTGTATGATATTAGTATTTTCTTTTTAGTTTACCACAATCATCCTTGCTGTACACACCTTTTGGGAGAAGCCCACTTGATTGGAATTTATTAGAATACTCTATGTGCTTCACTTATATCTTTTGAGCTAGATAGTTTTTGCTCTAGTGCTTCACTTATATCTTTCAGAGCACGGCGGTGGCTTAATTTTGTAGAAATTGTTAATCTCTCATGCTTGAGGTAGTGATATTAGAGTCATGCTAGTTGGGTGATTATGAATTTAAATAATGCTTGTGTTGAAGTTGGCAAGTCCCGTAGCATGCACGTATGGTAAAAGTTGTGTAACAAATTTGAAACATGAGGTGTTCTTAGATTGTGCATCCTTATGAGTGGAGGTCAGGGACGAGCGATGGTCTTTTCCTACAAATCTATCCCCCTAGGAGCATGCGCTTAGTGCTTGGTTTTTGATGACTTGTAGATTTTCGCAATAAGTATATGAGTTCTTTTGACTAATGTTGAGTCCATGGATTATACGCACTCTCACCCTTCCATCATTGCTAGCCTCTTCGGTATTGTGCATTGCCATTTCTCACCTTGAGAGTTGGTGCAAACTTCGCCGATGCATCCAAACCCCATGATACGATATGCTCTATCACACATAAACCTCCTTATATCTTCCTCAAAACAGCCACCATACCTACCTATTATGGCATTTCCATAGCCATTCCGAGATATATTGCCATGCAACTTTCCACCGTTCCGTTCTGTTTTTTATGACACGCATCATTATTGTCATATTGCCTTGCATGATCATGTAGTTGACATCGTATTTATGGCAAAGCCACCATGCATAATTTTTCATACATGTCACTCTAGATTCATTGCCCATCCGGGTACACCACCGGAGGCATTCATATAGAGTCATGTCTTGTTCTAGTATTGAGTTGTAATTCATGAGTTGTAAATAAATAGAAGTGTGATGATCATCATTATTAGAGCATTGTCCCCAAATAAAAAAGGCCAAATAAAAAAAGGAAAGGCCAAATAAAAAAAGGCCAAAAAAAAGAAAGGCCCAAAAAAAATAATAGGGCAATGTTACTATCTTTTTCCACACTTGTGCTTCAAAGTAGCACCATGTTCTTCATATAGGGAGTCTCATATGTTATCACTTTCATATACTAGTGGGAATTTTTCATTATAGAACTTGGCTTGTATATTCCTACGATGGGCTTCCTCAAAATGCCCTAGGTCTTCGTGAGCAAGCAAGTTGGATGCACACCCACTAGTTTCTTTCATTGAGCTTTCATACATTTATAGCTCTAGTGCATCCGTTGCATGGCAATCCCTACTCCTCATGTTGACATCAATTGATGGGCATCTCCATAGCTCGTTGATTATCCTCGTCAATATGATACTTTCTCTTTTCTTTTGTCTTCTCCACACAATCACCATCATTATATTCTATTCCACCCATAGTGCTATATCCATGGCTCACGCTCATGTATTGCGTGAAAGTTGAAAAAGTTTGAGATTATTTAAGTACGAAACAATTGCTT
>NC_057798.1:450019129-450090550 GCF_018294505.1 Triticum aestivum
ACGAAAATGAAGCATAGCTTAACTATATGATTTTGTAGGGATGAACTTTCTTTAGCCATGTTATTTCGAGAAGACATGATTGCTTTGATTAGTATGCTTGAAGTATTACTATTTCTTATGTCAATATGAACTTTTATTTTGAATCATTTAGATCTGAACATTCATGCCACAATAAAGAAAATTACATTGAGAATTATGCTAGGTAGCATTCCACATCAAAAAAATTGTTTTTATCATTTACCTACTCGAGGACGAGCAAGAATTAAGCTTGGGGATGCTTGATATGTCTCCAACGTATCTATAATTTTTGATTGTTCCATGCTATTATATTACCCGTTTTGAATGTTTATGGGCTTTACTTTACACTTTTATATCATTTTTGGGACTAACCTACTAACCGGAGGCCCAGCCCGAATTGCTATTTTTTTGCCTATTTCAGTGTTTCGAAGAAAAGGAATATCAAACAGAGTCCAAACGGAATGAAACCTTTGGGAGCGTGATTTTTGGAACAAACGTGGTCTAGAAGACTTGGAGTGGAAGTCAAGAAACAAGCGAGGCAGCCACAAGGGTGGAAGGCGCGCCCCCTTGCCTTGTGGGCCCCTCGGGCATCCACCGACCTACTTGTTCCTCCTATATATACCCATGTACCCCGAAAACATCAGAAGCGACCACGAAAAACTATTTCCACCACCGTAACCTTCTGTATCCGCGAGATCCCATCTTGGAGCCTTCGCCGGTGCTCCGCCGGAGGGGGAATCGACCACGGAGGGCTTCTACATCAACACCATAGCCTCTCCGATGAGTTGTGAGTAGTTTACCACAGACCTTCGGGTCCATAGTTATTAGCTAGATGGCTTCTTCTCTCTCTTTGAATCTCAATACAAAGTTCTCCTCGATCTTCTTAGAGATCTATTCGATGTAACTCTTTTTGTGGTGTGTTTGTCGAGATCCTATGAATTGTGGGTTTATGATCAAGTTTATCTATGAGAAATATTTGAATCTCCTCTGAATTCTTTTATGTGTGATTAAGTTATCTTTGCAAGTCTCTTCGAATTATCAGTTTGGTTTGGCATACTAGATTGATCTTTCTTGCAATGGGAGAAGTGCTTAGCTTTGGGTTCAATCTTGCGGTATCCTCTCCCAGTGACAACAGGGGCAGCAAGGCACTTATTGTATTGTTGCCATCGAGGATAAAATGATGGGGTTTATATCATATTGCATGAGTTTATCCCTCTACATCATGTCATCTTTCTTAATGCGTTACTCTGTTCTTTATGAACTTAATACTCTAGATGCATGCTGGATAGCGGTCGATGCGTGGTGTAATAGTAGTAGATGCAGGCAGGAGTTGGTCTACTTGTCACGGACGTGATGCCTATATACATGATCATGCCTAGATAATCTCATAATTATTCGCTTTTCTATCAATTGCTCGACAATAATTTGTTCACCCACCGTAATACTTATGCTATCTTGAGAGAAGCCACTAGTGAAACCTATGGCCCCCGGTGAGGGAGTCCTGGATAAGGAGGTATCCGGATAGCCGGACTGTGTTCATCGTCCGGACTATAGAAGCGTCAAGATACAAGACTCAAGACTTTGGCTCGTGTTCGGATGGGACTCTCCTTTGCATGGAAGACAAGCTTAGCAATCCGGATATTATGTTTCCTTCCTTGTAACCATCTCCATGTAAACCCTAGCTCTCCGGTGTCTATATAAACCGAAGAGCATGGTCCTTAGAAGGCCGATCACAATTACAATCATACCATCATAGGCTAGCTCATGGGGTTTAGCCTCTACGATCTCGTGGTAGATCTACTCTTGTATTCCACATATCTTCAATATTAATCAAGCAGGAAGTAGGGTTTTACCTCCATCGAGATGGCCCGAACCTGGGTAAACATTGTGTCCCTCGCTTCCTTTTACCATCAGCCTAAGACGCACAGATCGAGACCCCCTACCCGAGATCCGCCGGTTTTGACACCGACATTGGTGCTTTCATTGAGAGTTCCTCTGTGTCGGCGCTGCAAGGGCTCGATGGCTCGTCTCGTTGTCAAGGACGATATCACTTCCGGGGGAGTGCTGGCTGTAGGCCAGACTCTCCGGCTTGGCGGCTTCATTATGACCGCCCCATTGGTTGTCGCGCCGATGATGGCCTCTCGGGTCATCACGCATAACCTTTGCATTGGTTCGGAGCTTTCCGAACAAATGGATCCGATGGAGCTCTCCTCTCTTAACGAGCTCTTGGATCGCATCGCTGCCTTGGGAGTCGCTGCGGACTATGACCGGATTGGGCTTAAACCCGACCAGAGGGACATTAGATCCCCGCCGGCCACCCATGAGATAGCGGTAGTGGAGGAATCACACGTGGGTCGCCCCTCAACTTTGAGGATGAATTATGTTCGGATCACCGAATTCAGTGAGCCGAACACCCACCCAAAGGACTACATGACCCGGGTCCCGGACTTAGAATCGAGCGCTGGGCCAAAGGGATCAGGTAATACTCCAGATCCCGAACTGACGGGCTCGGTACTTCCCGTGCCCCCGGGCGTCAGATCGAATCAAAATCCGGCTCCAGCCGATGACGCCCGCTCGGACTTAATCCGTCTCTCCCGTGTACGGCAGGAGCCCCAGGAGACGGTACATCGTTACTGGGCCATATTTCTCCTCGCTCTTAATATGGTCAAGGACTGCAACAAGGAGGACGTAGTCTCTCTTTTCTATAGAAACTGCACGAACAATGGACTCCTTAATGCTATAAGTCGCCGTGACATAGAGCACCTTACGGACTTGGCAACCATAGTACAAAAGTACTGTGCGATGGAAAGTGCCTGGAAAACCCAAACAGAATTTTGGGACAGTACGGCCCTCATCGTAACCTTTGTCCGAACTAAAGGGCCGAACTCTCGTAAGTCGACCAACTCAATTACCAAGAAACCAAAGCCCGCGCCAGGGTGTGTAACCGTATTGGAAGGAGGGCTCAACGGGCCGTGTAAGCTTCACAGCACGCCGGACGCTACGCCGACCCATAGCCTTAGAGCATGTTGGATACTCCAGCAGGTAGCTAAGAGTGGCGAGGATCTCCTCGAGAGCCATAAAGCAGAACCACATCCCGCCAAAGAACACAATACGGTGCTGATAGTATTCGAGACCTTTGCCTCAAACAATAGGCGCAAGCGAACGCACCGAAGCTCCGCTGAACTTTGCCATGTGGCAAAAGTAAATCCGTGGAACGACACTGCTATAACCTTCAATGCCAGTGACGAACCCCAATTCCAGTCCGTCCGGGCACCGGCCGCTCTGGTCCTCAACCCAATAGTGGATGGCTTTCGGCTCACTAAAGTACTCATGGACGGCGGAAGCGGATTAAACCTAATCTATGAAGAAACCCTCAAAAAGATGGAGATTGACAAAAGCCGCATTGAACAAAGTGGCACGACCTTCAGGGGAATTATCCCTAGTCGGGAGGCTCGGTGTGCGGGAGAAATCACACTCGACGTGGTATTCGGCACCCCAGAGAATTACAGGTCCGAAGAAATCACATTCCAAGCGGCTCCTTTCAACAGCGGATACCACGCCCTTCTAGGGCGGGACGCGTTTGCGAGCTTTCAAGCCATACCCCATTACGGGTACATGAAGCTTAAAATGCCTAGACCCAATTGGATCATCACTCTAGCTAGCGATCCCGATGTCGCACTCCGTGCTGAAAACAAAACTGCAACGCTGGTATCGGTGTCAAAACCGGCAGATCTCGGGTAGGGGGTCCCGAACTGTGCGTCTAGGCGGATGGTAACAGGAGACAAGGGACACGATGTTTTTACCCAGGTTCGGGCCCTCTCGATGGAGGTAAACCCCTACTCCTGCTTGATTAATATTGATGATATGGGTAGTACAAGAGTAGATCTACCACGAGATCAGAGAGGCTAAACCCTAGAAGCTAGCCTATGGTATCATTGTTGTTCGTCCTACGGACTAAAACCCTCTGGTTTATATAGACACTGGAGAGGGCTAGGGTTACACAGAGTCGGTTACAATGGGAGGAGATCTACATATCCGTATCGCCAAGCTTGCCTTCCACGCCAAGGAAGGTCCCATCCGGACACGGGACGAAGACTTCAATCTTGTATCTTCATAGTCTTGGAGTCCGGCCAAAAGGTCATAGTCAGGCCATCCGGACACCCTCTAATCCAGGACTCCCTCAGTAGCCCCTGAACCAGGCTTCAATGACGACGAGTCCGGCGTGCAAATTGTCTTCGACATTGCAAGGTGGGTTCCTCCTCCGAATACTTCATAGAAGATGTTGAACACAAGGATAGTGTCCGGCTCTGCAAAATAAGTTCCACATACCACCATAGAGAGAATAGTATTTGTACAAATCTAATCTGCTGACGTACTCCGTAGCGTGACATCATGCCATAGCCAAGCCTTTATTCGAATTGTTTTACTGTCCCACCTCAGTGCGTTTAGCGAGGTAGTTTCCTTGGCACGTCTTGTCAAAGCAGAGATCATGTCCCCTTATTCTGTGATTCTCATCAATACGGGCGTGGGTAACCCAACCGCGCCATTAATCACAACACTTGGGAGATAAGCGAGTTTTACTAGGCTGGTGGGGGCACATAGTTTCGGCCGCCCATATAAGGGGATAAGGATCCACCCTTTCCATCCACGCCTTCCTCCTCCTTCGCTTATCCATTCCCGCGCACTCGAGCCCCAGCGCCCAAGTCCGCACTTCCCACCTCAACCTTCTCCAACCATGTCCGGAGTGGGAGGCAGGTGGATGGCTTCCTCCGTCACGGAGGAGCAAATCAAAAAGCTGAGGAAAGCCGGATACTTGTCCAACGACATCGCGCACCGGCTCCTAGATGAGGGGCAGCTCATCGCCACCCCCAGGCCCCATGAGAGGGTGGTGTTCCTCCCTCATTTCATCCGCGGACTGGGCTTCCCACTCCACCCATTTGTCCGGGGGCTCATGTTCTAGTACGGCCTGGATTTCCACGATCTGGCCCCGAACGTCATCCTCAACATCTCGGCATTTATCGTCGTGTGCGAGGTCTTCCTCCGCATCAAGCCCCACTCCGGCTTATGGCTGAAGATCTTCAATGTCAAGCCAAAGGTAGTGGGCGGCCAGCAGGTGGAGTGCGGAGGCACCATGGTGGGCAAGATGGCCAACGTCACATGGCTCGAGGGCTCCTTTGTGGAAACCATCAAAGGGTGGCAATCGGGGTGGTTCTACATCACCGAGCCGCGTGACCCTGAATGGGCAGCGACCCCCGAATTCCGATCTGGCATCCCCACATGGCTCACCTCATGGAAAGAGACGGGCCTATCGTGGGGTAATTCGGCAGAGCTAACTGGACTCCAAACCTGCGTCAAAGACCTGATCGACAGGAAGGTTAAACTTGTCACCATGGTCCAGGTCATGCTCTTCCGCCGGATCCTCCCGTGTCAATGACGGGCTTTTAATTTGTGGGAATTCGACCCGGCCCAGCACCAAACTTTGTCCAGGATCTTCGACACAACGCATGAAGATGCCTGGAAGGTGCTTTTCAAGAGCTCCGAGGTTCACACTCCCAATACCGAGGATCGCAGATTCTGCGCGAGGCGCCAAGCCAGTGCGGTAAGCTTAGTTTACCCATTACAGGGTACTTGTCTTTCATAGTTTGACTCTATGCGGGATCTAAGCTCCCATTCCTTTAACAGGACTGGCAGAAGAAGTCCGGACAGATCAACTGTCCGGCTCCTTTGCCCGAAGGCCCAGCAGACGCCCGCCTGGCGAAGCTGCTGGTTCCGGCACCTCACGTGGTGCCGGAGAAGAAGGCCAAGAAGAAGGCCACGGGAACTCGAAAGAGTTCCCGGTGCCAAGTGGTGTCGGACGCATCGCCTGACAACCCCGAAGCGCACTCCCCCTCCGAAGACAAGGAGGAGGAAGAAGAAGCCTCTCCCCCTCCAACGGGGGGAGGAAAGAAAAAGGAAGGCCTCCCCAACTGGGGAGGCCGGAGGGTCCAAGAAGGGGAAGACCCTTCTTCCGGACTACACCTCCAATGCCGAAGACGGCGGAGAGGAGTGGCCATCTAGGGCCAAGCCCCTGGAAACATCGTAAGTATCAGGATACCAGAATAACTCACGACGTTCCTTTAGTGCATAGTGTCGTCTAACGCCAAACATAATCATGCAGTCCGCCCAAGGCCCAGCTCGACGATTCGTCGAGCGGATCCCTGGATTCGTCGGATGTGAATAGCCTTTCACTCCCGACCTACCTCCCCTCGCCCCACGGATGATGCCGAGGTGGAGTCCCAAAAGGGGACGGGCCCGGAGGAGGTAGCTCCGGAGGCGCCGCAAGGCGATGTTCCGGATTCCAGCCACAAGGGGGACAAAACCCCAAAGGGCTCTAAGTCCGGTCCTGGGCCGGACGCCGCACCGGAACCTTTAGTGGTTTCGGAGTCCGGCAGGCAGCCCCTTCGTAAGAGAGGGCAAGCCTACGACGCCGGTGACCTCCATCCAACCGGAGGCACCGGATAATTTGCTGGAGGTGCTCAACAGCGCCTCCATCGACGAGGAGCACCGCACTGTTATGAGTGCGGTGATCCAGAAGGTTCAGTCCGCCAAAAGCGGGCTGACAGAAGCATGTGCCAGCCTTCTAACAGGCTTTGAGGTATGTATTTAAAACATGTAAAAATGTTACCGCATAGACAGTAGCCCCTGATGCTCAGTTTGGTGTTCGGAAAGAAAAGCCGGACTGAGGATCTAAAAAGATATACGCAGGAGTCTAACATAAATATGTCAATATGGGAATGCAGGCTGCGCTGCTGACCTCTGCCGCACTGACTGCGAAGGTCGATGCATTGAAGCAGAGCCTCGAGCGGTCCGAGAATGAGCTCGGCCGTGCCAAGAAACAGCTCGTGGACAAGGAAGGTAGGTAGTACCTTATGTAAGTATATATTAAAATACCTGGTTGAAAATAGTGACAGGACCAACTTGAATGTTACAGGGGCCACAACCGAGGTGGCGACCCTGAAGGAAGCGCTGTCCAAGGACAAAGACAATGCGGCCGTGGAGCGCACCGAGCGAGAGAAACAAGAGGCACGGGTGGCGGAGGTGTAGCAAGAGCTCAATGCTCTTGTGAAAAACATGAGAGTTTAGAGCTTGACTCAAAGACTTGAGAGTCCGAGCTTGCCTCGGCACTTGAAAGCGCCAAATCTGCCAAGGCCGAAGCCCAAAAGGCCCTCCAGGAAATTGAGGCGATGAAGAAGATAGCGGCGGGTAAGGCATTCTTTATGCAAAGCAAGCATGTGAAAAGTGAATTACTTGTTACTTACCCGAATCCGGAGCTCTCCAGGAGCATTCGCAGATCTGCCCCACAGTGTGTCTGCCGCCGCCGCATTCTATCGAGCCGAAGAAGGGAGCTCGACAGAGAAAGTGTTCTGGTCCCAGTATGCTGAGGCCGGAGACCCGGTGCCCTTGAGCGACCAGCTGAATCAGCTGGTTGAGCTTCATAAGGTAGCCGAACAGGCCATGAAGGGCCTAATAGGCCGGCTGTGGCCTGGGGAGGTCCTGCCTGAGAGCTACTTTGGGCTGGTGAGGCGGCTGGTGGATGCCTGTCCATGGCTTGAAGTCATCAAGCGCTCTGTATGCATCGAAGGCGCCCGTAGGGCCCTTGCCCGTGCCAAAGTGCACCGGGGCAAGCTGGATGCTGAGAAGCTGGTGAAGGATGGGCCACCGGAGGGGAAGGAGCTTCGTAGGCCTGAGATGTACTATGAGGGCATCCTGAAGGGTGCCCGCCTTGTGGCGAATGAGTGTTCCAAGGATGTAATTTTTGAATAAACTCGCTCGTGTTATCTTGTGCGCTGAAAACTTGTTCATATGCGCTAAGCAACGCTTTTTTAATTTAAAATATTACCTTCTGTGTGGCCATTTATTAAATCTGAGAGATGCAAGTCGTCGGCTTCTACCCCCACGCCACGAGTGCTGGGGTGTTCGGGATAAACCTGAGCGCTCTTGTTCCCATTCTTGGGTCCTTTGAGGGAGGCGCTCAGCACAACGAACAAGGCAATCAGACTTATAATGCTTTATCGCTCTAACTTAGCCATAGAATTCTATAATTTTAAATTCCAGCGAAGCCCCTAGTATTCAGAAGACCGAGTTCGGGGCGCTATCCACGCCTAGGCCGTACAAAGCTAGCTCCTCGCTCTAAGTGGCATAAGTCTTTAGGGACTCGAAAAACCTCTCGAACAGCGACCGGCTCTCGCCCAATCATGACGGTCAGTTTTAGCTTTCTCTACTGAGGTGTTAACCCAGCTCAACTGGGGCACAATCGCAGTAGTTCTCCTAGCGCTATCTTAGCCGATATAGCGGAACATAAGGTACCAAAACATGGGAGCCGGGCAAACCCAACTATTGACCCAAGACATGATTCGGAGCCGATGCATATAATGCTATAAGTTCGGGGTGCCACACTCGTGAGAGTGTTCGGTCTTCTCACACCGTATTCTGGGGTACTTAAGCCCCTGGTGTATTGTCCGTACCAAAGTGTATGGTTGCATAATGTCATAACTGAACATATTTAAAAAATGAATGCAATAATAGACAAGAGCTATGTATTGTTTATTAAAGGGATCCTATGAAAGCAGAACGATACAAATAGTGCGATAAGCAAGAGATGGGATTATTTGACATGTCCCCCTCCAGGGGCAAGCTGCGAGACTTTAAGTAAGACTGGTATTTAGCTCGTTATAGAGACCACCTGGACATTCGACGTGGCTTGTTATCTCCCTGGCTGTTGCATCGTGTGTTCGGCGATTGTACTACCGGACAGGCCTTCCGAATAGTGGAGTCCTGAAAGTAAAAAAAGAGAAATGACAAAATTGGGAGCCCCTGGTGCTGTTGAGCCGCATTCTGGGCGTGCCGTGGTTGTGCCCCCCCTATGCCCATGGTATTTCCAGAGCGTAGTTATGTACGCGTGGTACTGGTTTCACAATCTCGCGAGGGCTGGGGTTGGGGCCGCACTGCTATGCTTGCTCGGAACGTGCCAGACGGTCTTGTTGTAGGTTACTCCGGGCGCGCTTGACGGTGTCCGGACATTTAACAGCCGGACTAGAGAATTGCCTTGAGAGGCCAATTTGTACTTCCGCCACGAGGGCCATCGTGTGCTCCTCTGTTCGGAGAGAGCGTTCGGTGTTTCCATTGACCGTAATGACTCCTCGAGGGCCTGGCATCTTGACCTTGAGGTATGCATAGTGCAGCACCGCATTGAACTTTGCAAATGCGGTTCGCCCGAGCAGGGCGTGATAGCCACTATGGAACGGGACTATATCGAAGATTAACTCCTCGCTTCGGAAATTATCCTGGGATCCGAAGACCACTTCGAGTGTAACTGAGCCTGTACAGCTGGCTTCTACACCTGGTATGACGCCTTTAAAGGTCGTCTTTGTGGGTTTAATCCTTGAGGGATCTATGCCCATTTTTCGCACTGTATCCTGATAAAGCAGGTTCAGGCTGCTGCCGCCGTCCATGAGAACTCTAGTGAGGTGAAATCCGTCAATGATTGGGTCTAGAACCAATGCGGCGAATCCGCCATGACGAATGCTAGTGGGGTGGTCCCTTCGATCAAAAGTGATCGGGCAGGAGGACCATGGGTTGAACTTTGGGGCGACTGGCTCCAACGCATATACGTCCCTGAGCGCACGCTTCCGTTCAGTTTTGGGGATGTGGGTTGCGTATATCATGTTCACCGTCCGCACTTGTGGGGGAAAGCCATTCTGTCCTCTGCTGTTCGGCGGCCGGGGCTCCTCCTCGTCATCGCTATGCAGCCCCTTGTCTCTGTTTTCGGCACTTAACTTGCCTGCCTGCTTGAACACCCAACAATCCCTGTTGGTGTGATTGGCTGGTTGTTCGGGGGTGCCGTGTATCTGGCACGAGCGATCGAGTATCCGGTCTAAACTGGACGGGCCCGGAGTATTTCTTGTGAATGGCTTTTTCCGCTGACCGGGTTTAGAGCCTCTGAATCCGGCATTAACTGCCGTATCCTCAGTATTGTCGCCGTTAATGCGGCGCTTGTGCTTGTTGCGACGCGACCTGCCATTGTTGTCCTTGGTATCCGAATTACCAGGGCTCTTGGTCATGTTTTTACTACGAGCTAGCCAGCTGTCTTCTCCCGCGCAAAAGCGGGTCATGAGTGTTGTGAGGGCTGCCATGGATTTCGGCTTTTCTTGTCCTAGGTGCCGGGCAAGCCATTCGTCACGGATGTTATGTTTGAAGGCTGCAAGGGCCTCTGCGTCCGGACAGTCAACTATTTGATTTTTCTTGGTTAGGAACCGTGTCCAGAATTGTCTGGCCGATTCCTCTGGCTGTTGGATTATGTGGCTTAGGTCATCGGCGTCTGGTGGTCGCACATAGGTGCCCTGGAAATTGTCGAGGAATGCGGATTCCAGGTCCTCCCAACAACCAATTGACTCTGCTGGCAAGCTGTTGAGCCAATGCCGAGCTGGTCCTTTAAGCTTGAGTGGGAGGTATTTGATAGCGTGTAGATCATCGCCGCGGGCCATGTGGATATGAAGGAGATAATCCTCGATCCATACCGCGGGATCTATTGTGCCATCGTATGATTCGATGTTTACGGGTTTAAAGCCCTCGAGGATTTGATGATCCATTACTTCGTCTGTGAAGCATAGTGGGTGTGCGGCGCCTCTGTACTGGGCTATATCACGACGTAGCTCATGTGAGCTTTGCCTGATTTGTTCAGCCTGGCCGTATTTGCCATATCCTGCGTGACGGTTATCATCACGTGTCGTGGGGTGCCCACGCGATCTGTAGATCAATCTTGTTTGTCTTGCCTTGTCCTCCAATATGTCTCGCAGGTCTGGCGCATTTCCCCGTGCCTTGATACTTTTTGAGCGGCGCCGGGGTGCGGCTTGAGTTGATGGCCGAGAGGCCTCTTTGTCGCGGCCACGGGGTGGCCAGTCGGCCGCGTCATACGCTGGTGATGTAGGTTTAGGTGCTTCCTCCTCTAATTGGGGTAGCAGCCTGCGCTTTGCGTAGCTCTTGGAGGGGCGTTCGAGTTTGTACTCTTCGGCAGCGAGGACTTCAGTCCATACGTCGGCTAGCAAGTCTTGGTCAGCTCTAAGCTGTTGCTATTTTTCTTGAGGCAGCTTGCCGTGGCCATAAGCCTGCGTTTGAAATGCTCTTGTTCGACGGGATCATCAGGCACGACAAATTCGTCGTCGTCGAGGCTTGCTTCATCTTCGGAGGGAGGCATGTAATTATCGTCCTCTACCTCTCTATCTGCCGCTCTCTTATGCGGGCTGGCTTCTCCATCCTCCTACGCCGAGTCCTGCTGGAGGGGGTTGTCTTCGGCACTGTCTGGGGTATTATTGTCTCCGGTGCCAGAATCGCCGTTTTTGCTTTGGCGGGATTTAGAGCGGCGCCGCTGACGCCGGCGCTTAGGCTGTTTCTTGGAGGGGTCATCCTCCGTTGTTCCATCGCCATTCCCTTCTTTTGGGGTGTCCACCATGTATATGTCATATGACGAGGTGGCTTTCCAATGCCCTATAGGCGCTGGTTCTTGGTCGTCTCCTTCATCGGCGTCCATACCGTCGATGTCTTCGGAGTCGAAATCAAGCATGTTGGTTAAATCATCGACAATGGCTACGAAGTGGGTGGTGGGTGGGCTTCGAATTTCTTCGTCATCCACATCCCAACCTTGCTGACCATAGTCCGGCCAGGGCTCTCCTGATAAAGAGAGAGACTTTCGTGGATTCAGGATGTCGCCAATGGGCGAGTGCTGAAAGATGTCCGCGGCGGTGAACTCCATGATCGGAGCCCAATTGGGTTCGATCGGAAGGGGCGCGGAAGATTCAGAGTCCGGAAAGGAGTCCGGCACCTTGGAGTCACGAGCTTCACAAAGGACAAGGCTGGTATTCGGCTCGATCACCGTAGAGACTGCAGCCCCCGAGGCGGTGTCCAACCATCCATCCTCGATTGGCGCAGTCGGCTCCGAGCTAAGGGTCGGAGCGGACACCTGAGCGGCCTTCTGGGCACTGTCCGGCGGCAGAGCTAGATCATGCCCATCGTGATAGTGCGGCGCGCTCGGCTGTGGCTCGAATCCATCGAAGAACAAGTCTTCGGGGATGTCAGTCATGTAGTTCAACCTTCCAAATCTGACCTGATGGCCAGGGGCGTAGCTTTCAATCTGCTCCAGATGGCCAAGCGAATGGGCCCGCAGTGCAAAGCCGCCGAATACGAAGATCTATCCCAGGAGAAAAGTCTCACCCTGGACCGCATCGTTGTTGATGATCGGAGGAGACATCGGGCCTAAAGGTGACGACACAGAGGAACTCTCAATGAAAGCACCAATGTCGGTGTCAAAACCGGTGGATCTCGGGGAGGGGATCCCGAACTGTGCGTCTAGGCGGATGGTAACAGGAGACAAGGGACACGATGTTTTTACCCAGGTTCGGGCCCTCTCGATGGAGGTAAAACCCTACTCCTGCTTGATTAATATTGATGATATGGGTAGTACAAGAGTAGATCTACCACGAGATCAGAGAGGCTAAACCCTAGAAGCTAGCCTATGGTATCATTGTTGTTCGTCCTACGGACTAAAACCCTCCGGTTTATATAGACACCAGAGAGGGCTAGGGTTACACAGAGTCGGTTACAATGGGAGGAGATCTACATATCCGTATCGCCAAGCTTGCCTTCCATGCAAAGAAAAGTCCCATCCGGACATGGGACGAAGTCTTCAATCTTGTATCTTCATAGTCTGGGAGTCCGGCCAAAAGGTCATAGTCCGGCCATCCGGAAACCCCCTAATCCAGGACTCCCTCAACTGGCCTTGGAAGCATTATCCGAAGCCCTAGCGGCAGAAGAATTGACCATGCTACGCGCCACCGTGGACAGGGATGACGTGATACTTGACAAGCGACCCAAGTCCACCTCATTCAAACCCGCAGATGAGATAGTCAAATTCCAAGTCCACCCAACGGACCCCATGAAGACAGCTTCCATCGGGACACAGTTGAACCCTGCCATGGACGCCGCACTGCGCGACTTCTTGCGCGAGAATTGGGATATCTTCGCCTGACACCCATTGGACATGCCGGGCATCCCACGTGGATTGGCCGAACATAGCCTTGACATACTAAAGGAATACAAACCTGTTAAATAGACCCTAAGGCGATTTTTGGAGCCTAAACGGCAAGCCATGGGGGAGGAGCTAGCCAAGTTACTTGAGGCCGGATTCATCAGAGATATCAAACATTCGGATTGGCTGGCGAACCTGGTAATGGTACCAAAGAAGGACAAATCCTGGCGCCTGTGCGTCGACTTCAAAGACCTTAACAAGGCTTGCCCCAAGAATCCCTTTCCCCTCCCTCACATCGATCAAATCATCGATGCCACAGCCGGACACGACTCGCTGTGTTTCCTCAACACATACTCTAGATACCATCAAATAAAGATGGCAGAGTCCGACCAAGTTGCAACAGCTTTCATAACGCCATATGGCCCTTTCTGCTTCAACACTATGCCTTTCGGGCTTAAGAATGCCGAAGCAACCTATCAACGCATGGTTCAAACATGCATGTAAAAGAAAATCGGCAAAACAGTCGAGGCATACCTGGACGACGTCGTCGTCAAAACAAGACACGTCGAAACCCTAATTGATGACTTGAGGCTTACGTTCGACAACTTACGAACATACGTCATCAAGTTGAATCCGGAGAAATGCATTTTCAGCGTCCCCTCTGGAAAATTGCTGGGCTTCATCATTTCCGATAGAGGAATTGAAGCTAATCCGGCAAAAATCCAAGCTTTGTCACAGTTGGCTATACCAACAGACCTCAAACACATCCAGAAATTAGCTGGATGCGTGGCTGCCTTAAGTCGCTTTATCTCCAGGTTAGGAGAAAAGGCATTGCCTCTTTATCGCCTCCTTCGGCGCACCGAACACTTCGTGTGGACGGATGCAGCCGCGGCCGGACTAGATGAAATAAAGACCTTATGGGCCAGTAATCCAGTCCTAACAGCGCCAACTATCGGCGAACCTATGCTGCTGTACATAGCTGCAACACATCAAGTTGTAAGTGCAGCACTCGTCGTCGAACGAGAGGTTGACGGATACAAATTCCCGCTACAGAAGCCGGTTTATTACATATCCACGGTCTTCACCCCATGCAAATCCCGATACCCACATTATCAAAAAGTTGCATACGCAGTCTTCATGGCATCCCGAAAGCTATGACACTACTTTAAAGAGTGTTCGATTACGGTGGCCTCTGAAGTACCAGTCAACGATATAATAAATAACCGCGATGCCACGGGCCGGATTGCTAAATGGGCCATCGAACTCCTTCCGTTTGACATAACGTACAAGCCTCGGCGGGCTATCAAGTCACAAGTATTAGCCAACTTCATCGCCGAATGGACGGAAGTCGAACTCCCTAAAGAGTACGGCGCGTACTCTAACTGGATCATGCACTTTGATGGCTCTAAAATGTTGGCCGGATTGGGAGCAGGTGTAATCCTGACTTCTCCCACTGGGGACACGGTCCAATACATCCTCCAAATATTATACACAGACTCCAACAATGCAGCCGAATACGAGGCTCTATTGCATGGTCTCCGGATGGCAGTCTCTATGGGCATTCAACGCCTAGAGGTGCACGGGGATTCGAAACTCGCAATATCACAAATAAATGGAGAATTTGATGCCAAGGATTCGAAAATGGCGGCCTATCGCAATGTCATTCTTAAAATATCAGCTCGGTTCGAGGGGCTCGAATTCCACCATGTGGCTCGAGAAAACAATCAAGCGGCAGATATCCTTGCATGCATCGGCGCTAAACGCGACCCCGTCCCACCTAACATATTACTGGAAAGGCTATTCAAGCCATCCGTGCTATGGGAAGGGGAGTCCGGCAATACCAGCACGGATCCGAATGCATCCCCAGATTACGAACTATCAGACATAGTCGGAGGTTCTGCCACCGAAATAACATCGTCAGCCCACAAAATAATGATTGTCATCGCCTCGTGGACTGAGCCTTTCTTGGCCTACCTAAATAGGCAGGAGCTCCCTGAAGACCAAAATGAAGCACACTGCATTGTCTGGCGCTCTAAAACTTACAAAGTCCATGAAGGAGAACTCTATAAGAAAAGTACTACCGGAGTGCTCCATAGTTGCATCTCCGAAGAGGAAAGGCGGCAGCTCTTGGCTGAAATCCACGCCGGACTGGGCGGGCACCACGCTGCGGCTCGAGCACTAGTCAGCAAGGCCTTCTGTACAGGTTTCTATTGGCCGACGGCCTGAGCAGACGCACAGGACTTTGTCCAACACTGCGTCGGTTGCCAGCTCTTCGCCAATCAGAGCCACATGCCCCCTACCGCTCTCCAAACAGTCCCCATAACTTGGCCCTTCGCGGTCTGGGGGTTGGATATGGTTGGACCCCTTAAAGGGGGAAGCCATAAGAAAAAAATACCTATTGGTCATGGTTGACAAGTTCACCAAATGGATAGAAGCCAAACCAGTGAAAACGGCCAAATCCGGACCAATATAGATTTTATATCCGGGGTCGTACACCGATACGGTGTCCCCCACAGCATCATCACCGATAATGGCTCGAATTTCACGGCAGATGAGGTGAAATCTTGGTGTGGCAAAATGGGCATTAAGCTCGACTATGCTTCCGTCTACCATCCTCAAACAAATGGCCAGGTCGAACGGGCAAACGGTCTTATTATGAGCAGCATCAAACCCAGACTAGTGCGATCCTTAACGAAGTCGGATACTCAGTGGGTCGAGGAGCTCGACTCCGTACTCTGGGGGCTGGGAACCACGCCGAATCGCGCCACCGGATACACACCCTTTTTTATGGTGTACGGCGCGGAAGCAGTACTACCATGCGACATAATAC
Organism: Triticum aestivum; assembly: GCF_018294505.1. Classification (NCBI taxonomy): domain Eukaryota; kingdom Viridiplantae; phylum Streptophyta; class Magnoliopsida; order Poales; family Poaceae; genus Triticum; species Triticum aestivum. Next base: position 450,035,038 of record NC_057798.1, read on the forward strand.
ATGATTCATCACGCGTACGCATGTACGAAGAGAAGGAAGCCGAGTTAGATCGGCGGGACAATTTGGATGCCCTGGAGGAGGAGCGCGATGTCGCGAAGGCCCGTTCCGCATTCTATCAGCAATAGCTCGACGATACCAAAGCAGAGAAGTGTGGGCCAAAACTTATAATATTGGCGAACTCGTTCTACGCTTACCAGAGAAGAAGGACAAGCTCAAACCCAAGTGGGAAGGCCCCCTTCATCATCGACAAAGTTCTCACTAGAGGAGCGTACCGCTTATGTAATGCATCTGACAACAGTCTTGAGCCGAACCCATGGAACGCGGCCAGACTCCGGAGATTCTACGCCTAGCGCCGAACTCAGTGTTCGTCTCCTTAACCCTCCTTTTTCAATTATGCTCCTTCCCTTTTTCCTTTCTCGATCTCTTTCTTTTCACACAAGTATTTCATATAGTGCGGATTCCCGGATTACTCCCACCGCACTATGTGTGTAAACTTTACCTGGGGGCTTCCTATACGGAAGCTTAATATAAATTACTTTAAGGGCTTCTTGCCCATCACACATGCGTTTCTTTTTCCATGTGTGCCTTTTCTTCACCATTATATGCATCGATATGACTTAAGACATGGCCAAGCTGGGTTGCCTGGCTCCTGTGTTTATGCCCTACGTTCCCGTTAATTCGGCTAGGGCATAAGGGGAGCACCTCTGTGATTGTTACTGTCGGTTGAGCCGGATGTGTACCTCAGACTGGGTGAAGCCGAAAGCTAGTTTCCTTAAGAGAATATTCGGTCGGTGAATAAAAGATGTCTTCATTTATTATAACTTTAATCCCCAGAAGTTTTGTGTTCTGCGCTTTGGTTCGCAGTCCGGACATGTGCCTTGACACATGCTTACCCAGGGAAAGGAACCCTTAACGGAACTATTCTCTCTGGAAGATGTTTCTTTCTAACCATGTAATATAACATAACTAGTTGGGTACTTGTCTGTTCAAGCACTTATGACCCCTACGCCTGGTTTCCACGCATACTCCGGTTTTGTATAATCGAGCGGGTATTCGGACACACCCGGACTTTAGGATCCGGGGGCTGAAGCGAAAAGGTCCGCCAAGACAAACGATTTTAATCCGGCTAGAGGCTATTTATGTCCATCAAATTACACAGTCATTTGGACTGATTATATTCATCCTCTATACCAACCAACAGGCTATCTAGCTTACAATACTGTTGAGAATACTTTGCAGCTAACGCCACCTGGTCATATACCAGACTCACGGGAATTTCTTGCCCGTCTGGCCCGGCCGGTCCAACTTCGGCCATATGGTTCGGGTCCAGCTTGGTGTAGCGCGTCTTCACCATCGCCCACGCTTCTTTTGCGCCTTGCCGGCAGGCTGATATCTTCCATAAACGGAAGCGTTGCCATGCTCCCTGAAGCATATCCACAAGCCCCCCCATGCCCTTTGGCAGGGAGCTCGATGGCCACAAAGACCGCGCAATGCCCTGCATCACCTGCCGAGCTCGCTCATGCAGTTGTGAAAGGTCCTGCAGTAAATCACCCGCAGATGCGGGCATCTCCTCCTCAGGGCAACCCATCAGCATTCCTGCAAACATAACTTTTTCAATATGCTTCCTCGCTGAACTATACTACAGTTCGTTTAGGCACTTACGATAAATGCCGCGGCGAAGCCTTTTGTTCTCCTTCACGGAGTCCGCCAGCTGTGCGCGGACGTCTTTCAGTTCCACGTCCAGCCGAACATTGGCATCTTGGAGCATATTTTTATCATGCTTTACTTGCGTTAGGATGCGCTCACCGGCCTTTAGTTGCCTCTGGAGATGCGACTCGTTCTCCACGCCGCCCTCCAGATTTACTCCGGGGTTGTCTACAGAACTCTCTGTTAAACTTGTCATACTAGCCGGTTGCCAACTGGTGCATTTTCATATAATTCAGATAAATATTACCACTCGAGGCCTTCTGGGATTCCTCTAGCTTGGCAACTGTGGCCCTCACTTGAGTCTTGCACTCCTCTAGCTCCCGAGCCAATTGCTCATTGTTATCAACAAGAACCTGCGCATGAATTGATACTTAAAACTGTTGTTTCAACCATTTCAAGTCTCAGGGGCTACTACTATATATATGCTCATCAAGTTTTCTTACCCATATATCTTTGGTATACTGGACTGTCGCCCGAGCAAGTCCGCTTTGAGCAGCTCAGATGTATGCGTCTCCGGAATTGAAGGCATTAAACGCCTCTTCGGAAAATATGTTGTTGCGAGGCACGGCCCGTCGACACCGATGATCCATGGCACTCTCTACCTACGAATTGGTGGCGGAGAGCATATTTGCGTCTTCTGTTGGAGGACTATGCGGCGCCGACCCTACGTATGCCTCCTCTCTCGAAGTTGGTCTTGGAGCCCGACTGGTGGAGGCGTGGTTGGCAGGATCTCTGGATATAGTCCGGATACTCCTCTTCCTGCCAAGATGTACGAAAGGCACTGTTATACTTCAAACGACAACAAAATCGCATGACAGGTTGTTTTCTTACCTCTGTAAAGGCGTGTCGGCTCTAATCGCCTTCCTCTTGAGCCTGCCCAATCCGGACGACTGTGGCTGATGGGTCCCTAGGGGCTCGGACCTACGTTCCGAACGTCGCTTCTGCAAAAGCACGACATATCAGGGATAAGGTATGACATCATGAAAGAATTCTCTTCGGAGGATCGAGTTTTTGGCTTGGCTTACACGCGACAAAGGTAACAGTCCGGGATAATCAGCAGTAATAGCCGCTGGGGCACCGTCACGGCTCGTCCGATAAAATATCACGTCGACAAGCTCCACGGCCGCATCTGGGTCTTCTTTGAGTCCTGGATCCAAGGCCCTTCTGGGGTCCTCTGGCTGCGGAGAAGGGCTGGTGATTCCTTCCACGTCCCTCCTCAGTTCCTGCTTGGAAATATCGACGCAGGTAACTTTAGCAAAAAACGCCATAATAAGTGAAGTGGTAAAATAAATGACGACTTACCCAGTTTGGGGGATTGTACATGGAGAATCCGTCCAGCGGTTTCATATGGAGGAATTCTTCCTCCTCTCCTTTGTACAGGTCGGACAGTATCCTCGCCAAAGCGGTGGGGGAGTCCGGACCCTTACGGCCGCAGCGGGTGGCGTCGTCTGTCCCGTTGTAGTGCCACATGGGATTGCTCCGATATTGAAGCAGTTGCACTCCCCGCATTATACATATTGCCATCACCTCGACTATCGTCAGTACGGATTTGGCCAGTAACTTTATCCTGTTCATTAGGAAATGTACTTCCCTGGAATCCTCTTCTTGGGGACCCCGAGGGCGCCAGCTTATACGCGCCCTCGGCAGAGAGTTACTGAACTTGGGGAGTCCTGTTCAGATTGGATCCGGAAGAGGAGCATCGTCAATATAAAACCACTCTGAAGCCCAGTTGTCTGGAGCCTTCTTGGGAGTACCGGACAGGTATCCGGTCTCAGCAATACGCCATACTTTGGCCCCGCCCACTTGATATAGGGATTCTCCCTGGTTGCGGGGGACAAGGCAGAACAACTTCTTCCACAATCTGAAATGAGCCTCACAGCCTAGAAATAGCTCGCAAAGGGCGACGTACTCTGCTATATGCAGTATGGAGGCTGGGGTAAGATTGTGCAGCTGGAGGCCGTAGAACTCCAGAAGCCCGCGAAGGAATGGATGAATAGGAAACCCGATGCCCCTTAACAAATGCGGAATTAAGCATATTTGCTCCTCTGGAGACGAATTGGGGGATCTCTCCGCTTGTTCTCCGCCGTTATAGGTGGCCACTCCGGCTCGTACAGGGACCATGAATGCCGGCGGGAGGAGCCCTTGGGTTTGTAGCTTTATCAAACGGGTATGAGAAACTGAACACTCTCCCCAGTCTCCCGGCTTGGGGCAAGGGGAGCGAGCAGAAGAGCTGCGATGATCGGCCATGCTGGAATGGATTTTCTGAGCGCTCTGTTGGATGCTTGCTCGAGGAGGGAGAGTGAGGTTTGGATCTGGGAATCCATGTCTCTTCAAATAGGCGGTTAGCCCGAAGGGCCGAGGGTGGCAAATGCAAAAATGCCTCGACTCCTCACATTCGCTCGACACATGGAAATGATCATTATTGATACACTAAAGCCGAGGAGTACAACATTGATGAAGATGTCAAACACTGTTCATCATGATGGGAACCTTGGAGTATTCGGAAGGAGGAACCCGCCTTGCAATGCTGAAGCTAAGACTGCGCGCCGGACTCATTGTCATTGAAGCCTGGTTCAAGGGCTACTGAGGGAGTCCTGGATAAGGGGTATCCAGATAGCCGGACTGTGTTCATCGTCCGGACTATAGAAGCGTCAAGATACAAGACTCAAGACTTCGGCTCGTGTCCGGATGGGAATCTCCTTTGCATGGAAGACAAGCTTAGCAATCCGGATATTATGTTTCCTTCCTTGTAACCGACTCCATGTAAACCCTAGCTCTCCGGTGTCTATATAAACCGAAGAGCATGGTCCTTAGAAGGCCGCTCGCAATTACAATCATACCATCATAGGCTAGCTCATAGGGTTTAGCCTCTACGATCTCGTGGTAGATCTACTCTTGTATTCCACATATCTTCAATATTAATCAAGCGAGAAGTAGGGTTTTACCTCCATCGAGAGGGCCCAAACCTAGGTAAACATTGTGTCCCTCGCTTCCTGTTACCATCAGCCTAAGACGCATAGATTGGGACCCCCTACCCGAGATCCGCCGGTTTTGACACCGACACCCGGGTCTATCTCTTATCATATAAGTTTGCTATCTACTTTTATTTGCATCTTTACTTTTCCAATCTATATCATAAAATACCAAAAATATATTTATCTTATCATATTATCTCTATCAGATCTCACTTTTGCAAGTGGCCGTGAAGGGATTGACAACCCCTTTATTGCGTTGGTTGCGAGTTCTTGTTTGTTTGTGTAGGTGCATGGGACTTCTGAGGAGCCTCCTACTGGATTGATACCTTGGTTCTCAAAAACTGAGGGAAATACTTATGCTACTGATGTCTACTACACAACCTTCTTCTTGTATACGTTGTTAGACCTGCAAGTGCACAGGTTTGTAGGACAGTAGCAAATTTCCCTCAAGTGGATGACCTAAGGTCTATCAATCCTTGGGAGGCGTAGGATGAAGATGGTATCTCCCAAGCAACACTGCAACCAAATAACAAAGAGTCTCTTGTGTCCCCAACACACCCAATACAATGGTAAATTGTATAGGTGCACTAGTTCGGTGAAGAGATGGTGATACAAGTGCAATATGGATAGTAGATAAAGGTATTTGTAATCTGAAATTATAAAAACAGCAAGGTAACAAGTGGTAAAAGTGAGCGTAAACGGTATTGCAATGGTAGGAAACAAGGCCTAAGGTTCATACTTTCACTAGTGCAAGTTCTCTCAACAATAATAACATAGATAGATCATATAACAATCCCTCAACATGCAACAAAGAGTCACTCCAAAGCCACTAACAGCGGAGAACAAACGACGAGATTATGGTAGGGTACAAAACCACCTCAAAGTTATTCTTTCGGATCAATCTATTCAAGAGTTCGTACTAGAATAACACCTTAAGACACAAATCAACCAAAACACTAATGTCACCTATATACTCCATTGTCACCTCAAGTATCCGTGGGCATGATTATACGATATGCATCACACAATCTTAGATTCATCTATTCAACCAACACAAAGTACTTCAAAGAGTGCCCCAAAGTTTCTACCGGAGAATCAAGACGAAAACGTGTGTCAACCCCTATGCATAGGTTCATGGGTGGAACCCGCAAGTTGATCACCAAAACATACATCAAGTGGCACATGATATCCCATTGTCATCATAGATAAGCACGACAAGACATACATCAAGTGTTCTCAGAACATTAAAGACTCAATCCGATAAGATAACTTCAAGACGAAAACTCAATTCATCACAAGAGAGTAGAGGGGGAGAAACATCATAAGATCCAACTATAATAGCAAAGCTCGCGATACATCAAGATCGTGCCATAGAGAGAACACGAGAGAGAGAACACGAGAGAGAGAGAGATCAAACACATAGCTACTGGTTCATACCCTCAGCCCCGAGGGTGAACTACTCCCTCCTCGTCATGGAGAGCGCCGGGATGATGAAGATGGCCACCGGTGAGGGATTCCCCCTCCGGCAGGGTGCCGGAACGGGCTCCCGAGAGGTTTTTGGTGGCTACAGAGGCTTGCGGCGGCGGAACTCCCGATCTATATTCGTTTTTGATGTTTTTAGGGTACGTGGACTTATATAGGCGAAAGAAGTCGGTCGGGGGGTGCTCGAGGGGCCCACGAGACAGGGGGGCGCGCCCAGTAGGGGGGGGGGGCACCGCCCACCCTCGTGGCCTCCTCGAGGATCTTCTGACGTGAACTCCAAGTCTCCCGGATCATATTCTTCCCAAAAATCACGCTCCCAAAGGTTTCATTCCGTTTGGACTCCATTTGATATTCCTTTTCTTCGAAATACTGAAACAGGCAATAAAACAGCAATATGGGATTGGCCTCCGGTTAATAGGTTAGTCCCAAAAGTAATATAAAAGTGTATAATAAAGCCCATAATCATTCAAAACAGATAATAAAATAGCATGAATGCTTCATAAATTATAGATACGTTGGAGACGTATCAGCATCCCCAAGCTTAATTCCTACTCGTCCTCAAGTAGGTAAATGATAAAAGAAATAATTTATGAAGTGTGAATGCTAGAAGGTGCACAAGTTTGATCAATAATAATTTCAATCACCTTTTCTAGCACGATATATGTCATAGCAGTAGTTCATCTCATAAAACTTCTCACGATCAAGTAACAAGCAATTCACATGTTAAAGCATAGACCATAAACTTTCTTGAAAACTAGCAAACTTCATTCTTAGTCATCAAACAATTGCAATTCATCTTATTTTCAGGAAGGGTCTATGTCAGAGCTTTGATTTAGCAAACTTCACATACTCAACTATCATATAGTCTTCCACAATTGCTAACACTCACGCAATACTTGTGGTTATGAAGTTTTAATCAGCCACTGAGAAAGATAGGGGCTTATAGTGTTGCCTCCCAACGTATTCACCTTTGGGTGATATCAACAATAATAGTTCATGCTAACTTACATACAATTGGATATATATATCAGGATCACCCCAACACAAAGTGCTCGCCAAAGGATAAAATGAAAAAGGGAAAGGTGAAGATCACCTTGACTCTTGCATAAACTAAAATACATAAGGTAACAGATAGGACCTTCGCAGAGGGAAGCAGAGGTTGTCATGCGCTTTTAGGGTTGGATACACAAATTCTTAATGCGAAAGAACGTAAATTTATATTGCCCCTTGTATATGGACCTTTATTATGCAGTCTGTCGCTTTTATTGCTTCCATAACAAGATTGTACAAAGCTTATTTTCTCCGCACTAATAAGTCATGCATATTTAGAGAGCAATTTTTATTGCTTGCACCGATGACAACTTACTTGAAGGATCTTAATCAATCCATAGGTAGGTATGGTTGACTCTCATGGCAAAAACTGGGTTTAAGGATATTTGGAAGCACAAGTAGTATCTCTACTTGATGCAAGGAATTTTGGCTAGCATGAGGGGGAAAGGCAAACTCAACATGTTTGAATGATCCATGACAATATACTTTAACTGAGATGTGAGAAAACATAACCCATTACGTTGTCTTCCTTGTCCAACATCAACTCTTTAGCATGTCATACTTAATGAGTGCTCACAATTATAAAATATGTCTAGGATAGTATATTTATATGTGAAATCTCTCTTCCTTCAATATTGTTTCATGAATTGTTCAAATGACCAATACAATGCTTGCTATCCTTAAATAAACTTACTACCTCTACTTCTTAGATGTGAAGTCATTACTCCCAAAGGGGATAAGCAAATGAGACATATATAATTTCAGATTTGTGACATTCAACTCATTCAACCATTTACTCATAGGATATAAGTGAAGCACACGAGTAAATGACAAACTACTCCAAAAAGATATAAGTGAAGATCAATGAGTAGCTAAATAATTATGTAACTATGTGAAGACTATCTCTCATTAAAGAATTTCAGATCTTGGTATTGTATTCAAAGAGCAAGCAAAACAAAATAAAATGACATTGCAAGGATAGCACAACTCATGTGAAGAAGCAAAAACTTTGGCTCAACCGATACTAACCGATAGTTGTTGAAGAAGAAAGGTGGGATGCCTAATGGGGCATCCCCAAGCTTAGATGCTTGAGAATTCTTGAAATATTATCTTGGGGTGCCTTGGGCATCCCCAAGCTTGAACTTTTGTGTCTCCTTAATTCCTCTCATATCATGGTTTCTCTATTTCTCGAAAGCTTCATCCACACCAAACTTAACAAGAACTCGTGAGATAGGTTAGTATAAACCAATACAAAACCTTATCATTTTCTACTGTGACAAATCACTAAAATTATTATTCAACATTGCATACTAAATTCCTCTGCATATTTAATACTCCTATCCTAAAATAGAATCATTAAGCAAGCAAACATATGCAAATGATGCAAACATAACAGCAATCTGCCAAAACAGTATAGTCTGTAAAGAATGCAAGATTCATCATACTTCCCTAACTCCAAAAATTAAAAGAAAATACTACGCTGTAGAAGGTTTATCAGAGCTCATCATGCAAAAAGATTCAACATTATATCATTCTCTTACTTTTCTAGGGAATTTTTGCAACAGCGGTAAACTTTCTGTTTTCAAACAGCAACATGTATACTAGCAAAACAAGCATGGAAAAGGCTATCCTTGCCATTTTTATTGAAACTAAAGGTGCAAAACATTATTATAAATAACAGAAAGAAAATACTAATAAAAGAAAATGACGCTCCAAGCAAAACACATATCATGTGGTGAATAAAAATATAGCTCCAAGTAAAGTTTACCGATGAACGAAGACGAAAGAGGGTATGCCTTCCGGGGCATCCCCAAGCTTAGGCTCTTGGTTGTCCTTGAATATTACCTTGGGGTGCCTTGGGAAACCCCAAGCTTAGGATCTTTCCACTCCTTATTCCGTAGTCCATCGGATCTTTACCCAAAACTTGAAAACTTCAACCACACAAAACTCAAAACAAAACTCGGAAACTCCATTAGTGTAAGAAAATAACCACTTTTAAGGTACTGGGAACTCATTATTTATTTATATTTATGTTAAAACTACTGTATTCCAACTTCTCTATGGTTCTTACCCTTACATACTAGCCATAGATTCATCAAAATAAGCAAACAACACAATGAAGAAAGAATCTGTCAAAAACAGAACAGTCTGTGGTAATCTGTATAAAACGTATACTTCTGGAACCCCAAAAATTATGAAATAAATTGGTGGACCTGAGGAATTTGTATATTAATCATCTGAAAAAAATACTTAACCTAAAAGAACTTTCCAGTAAAAAATGGCAGCTATTCTTGTGAGCACTAAAGTTTCTGTTTTTACAGCAAGATCATATAGACTTCACCCAAGTCTTCCCAAAGGCTCTACTTGGCACTTTATTGAAACAAAAGCTATAAAACATTTTACTACAGTAGAATAATAATGTGAACACACAAAAACAGTAATGGTAAATATTGGGTTGTCTCCCAACAAGCGCTTTTCTTTAATGCCTTTCTAGCTAGGCATGATGATGACAATGATGCTCACATAAAGGATAAGAATTGAAACATAACGGGAGCATCATGAAGAATATGACTAGCACATTTAAGTCTAACCCACTTCCTATGCATAGGGATTTTGTGAGCAAACAATTTATGGGAACAATAATCAACTAGCATAGGAAGGCAAAACAAGCATAACTTTAAAATTTTAAGCACATAGAGAGGAAACTTGTTATTATTTCAATTCCTACAAGCATATGTTCCTCCCGCATAATAATTTTCAGTAGCATCATGAACGAATTAAACAATATAACCAGAACCTAAAGCATTCTTTTCATGATCTACAAGCATAGAAAATTTACTACTCTCCACATAAGCAAAATTCTTCTCATTCGGAATGGTGGGAGTATCATAAGAGACTAGAACACTAAAAATTGTTTCCACATTAAAAAAGTAATGTTCAGAAAAAAGGTAATCATAATCATGACAAGTTTTATAAATATAATCATCACTACTTTTTAAAGCATAAGTTTCATCACAATAATCATCATAAGTAGCAACTTCGTTCTCATAATCAATTGGAACCTCTTCCGAAATAGTGGAATCATCACTAAATAAAGTTGACACTCTTCCAAATCCACTTTCATATTCATCACAATAAGATTCAATATCCTCCAAAATAGTGGGATCACTACTTCCTAAAGTTTAAACTCTTACAAACCCACTTTCATCAATATAATCGTCATAGGTAAGAGGCATGCTATCATCATAACAACTTTGCATATCAAAACTTGGGAGGCTAAAAATATCATCTTCGTCAAACATAGCTTCCCCAAGCTTGTGGCTTTGCATATCATTAGCATCATGGATATTCAAAGAATTCATACTAACAACATTACAATCATGCCCATCATTCACATATTTCATGCCAAGCATTCTATGTAATTCTTCTTCTAGCACTTGAGCACAATTTTCCTTTTCATCATACTCACGAAAGATATTAAAAAGATGAAGCGTATGAGTCAAACTCAATTCCATTTTTTTGTAGTTTTTCTTTTATAAACTAAACTAGTGATAAAACAAGAAACAAAACGATTCGATTGCAAGATCTAAAGATATACCTTCAAGCACTCACCTCCCCAGCAACGGCGCCAGAAAAGAGCTAAGTTGACGGGTGTGAGTGCCGCTTACCTAGCCTCCCCGGCAACGGCGCCAGAAAAGAGCTTGATGTCTACTACACAACCTTCTTCTTGTAGATGTTGTTGGGCCTGCAAGTGCACAGGTTTGTAGGACAGTAGCAAATTTCCCTCAAGTGGATGACCTAAGGTTTATCAATCCGTGGGAGGCATAGGATGAAGATGGTCTCTCTCAAGCAACCCTGCAACCAAATAACAAAGAGTCTCTTGTGTCCCCAACACACCCAATACAATGGTAAATTGTATAGATGCACTAGTTCGGTGAAGAGATGGTGATACAAGTGCAATATGGATAGTAGATAAAGGTATTTGTAATCTGAAATTATAAAAACAGCAAGGTAACAAGTGGTAAAAGTGAGCGTAAACGGTATTGCAATGGTAGGAAACAAGCCCTAAGGTTCATACTTTCACTAGTGCAAGTTCTCTCACCAATAATAACATAGATAGATCATATAACAATCCCTCAACATGCAAAAAAGAGTCACTCCAAAGCCACTAATAGCGGAGAACAAACGAAGAGATTATGGTAGGGTACGAAACCACCTCAAAGTTATTCTTTTGGATCAATGTATTCAAGACTTCGTACTAGAATAACACCTTAAGACACAAATCAACCAAAACCCTAATGTCACCTAGATACTCCATTGTCACCTCAAGTATCCGTGGGCATGATTATACGATATGCATCACACAATCTCAGATTCATCTATTCAACCAACACAAAGTACTTCAAAGAGTGCCCCAAAGTTTCTACCGGAGAGTCAAGACGAAAACGTGTGTCAACCCCTATGCATAGGTTCATGGGTGGAACCCGCAAGTTGATCACCAAAACATACATCAAGTGGCACATGATATCCCATTGTCACCACACATAAGCACGGCAAGACATACATGAAGTGTTCTGAAATCATTAAAGACTCAATCCGATAAGATAACTTCAAGAGGAAAACTCAATTCATCACAAGAGAGTAGAGGGGGAGAAACATCATAAGATCCAACTATAATAGCAAAGCGCGCGATACATCAAGATTGTGGCATAGAGAGAGCACGAGAGAGAGAGAACACGAGAGAGAGATCAAACACATAGCTACTGGTACATACCCTCAGCCCCGAGGGTGAACTACCCCCTCCTCGTCATGGAGAGCGCCAGGATGATGAAGATGGCCACCGGTGAGGGATTCCCCCTCTGGAACGGGCTCCCGAGAGGTTTTTGGTGGCTACATAGGCTTCCGGCGGCGGAACTCCTGATCTATCTTCGTTTTTGATGTTTTTAGGGTACGTGGACTTATATAGGTGAAAGAAGTCGGTCGGGGGGTGCTCGAGGGGCCCACGAGACAGGGGGCGCGCCCAGTAGGGGGGCGCCCCCCACCCTCGTGGCTTCCTCGAGGATCTTCTGACGTGAACTTAAAGTCTCCCGGGTCATATTCTTCCCAAAAATCACGCTCCCGAAGGTTTCATTCCGTTTGGACTCCGTTTGATATTCCTTTTCTTCGAAATACTGAAACAGGCAATAAAACAACAATATGGGTTGGGCCTCCGGTTAATAGGTTAGTCCCAAAAGTAATATAAAACTGTATAATAAAGCCCATAATCATTCAAAACAGATAATAAAATAGCATGAATGCTTCATAAATTATAGATACGTTGGAGACGTATCAGCTACTATTGCTGCATCACCCTTTCCTCTTCAAGGAAAACCAACGCAAGCTCAAGACGTAGCAAGGCTCCCACTGATTTTTGAATTAAAAGATAAAGGGTGTTACAAATTCATACAGAGAGAGAGGGGTTAGTGATGGGAAGAAGAGGGAGAGGGGGGAGGTAGACCTACTTGTTAAGATTACAAAGAATGTACGGAAGATAGAATGAAAGGTTCTAACTATTGCTTAGTCCTATGAACGTAGCTATATTTGATATATATGTTATTGATGTGTACCTCACTAGTGCTCGTAGTAGTGTTTCGGTATTTGATACGAATTCAGTTGCTAATATTAGTAACTCGAAGCAGGAGTTGCGGGTAAGAGAGTCTAGCTGAGAGCAAGGTGACGATGAGTGTTGGATGTGTCTCCAAGGTTGATATGATCACCATCGGCATGCTTGTAATACCTTCGGGAATAGTATTAAACCTAAATAATGGTTATTTAGTGCCAGCGTTGAGCACAAAACATTATATCTGGATATTGTTTATTGCAATACGATTATTCATTTAAGTTAGAGAATAATGGTTATCCTATTTATATGAGTAATATCATTTATGGTCATGCACTCCTTATGAATGGTTTATTCTTGTTGAATCTCGATCGTAGTGATACACATATTCATAATATTGATGCCAAAAGATGCAAAGTTAATGATGATAGTACCACTTATTTATGGCACTGTCGCTTAGGTGATATTGGTGTAAAGCGCATGAAGAAACTCCATGCTGATGGACTTTTGGGATCTCGTGAATATGAATCACTTGAGACATGTGAACCATGCCGTATGGGCAAGATGACTAAATATCCATTCTCCGGAACAATGGAGCGGGCTAGTGACTTATTGGAAATAATACATACCGATGTATGTGGTTCAATGAGTGTTGAAGCACGTGGTTGATATCGTTATTTTCTTACCTTCAGAGATGATTTGAGTAGATATGAGTATATTTACTTAATGAAACACAAGTCTGAAACATTTGAAAAGTTCAAGGAATTTCAGAGTGAAGTAAAGAATCATCGTAACAAGAAAATTAAATTTCGATGATCTGATCGTGGAGGTGAATATTTGAGGTATGAGTTTGGTATGCATTTAAGACAATGTGGAATTGTTTCATAGCTCACGCCACCTGGAACACCATGTTGTAATGGTGTGTCCGAACGTCATAATCATACTTTATTAGATATGCCACTATCATTTTGGGGTTATATTAGAGACAACCGCATTCACTCTAAATAGGGCACTGTCTAAGTCCGTTGAGATGACACCATATGAATTATGGTTTGGCAAGAAACCAAAATAGTCATTTCTAAAGTTTGGGGATGTGATACGTCTCCGTCGTATCTACTTCTCCAAACACTTTTGCCCTTGTTTTGGACTCCAACTTGCACGATTTGAATGGAACTAACCCGAACTAACGCTGTTTTCAGCAGAACTGCCATGGTGTTATTTTTGTGCAGAAATAAAAGTTCTCGGAATGACCTGAAAATCCACGGAGCAACTTTGCAGATTTAATAAAAAATACTGGCGAAATAAATAGCGTCAGGGGCCCCAGACCCTGTCCATGAGGGTGGGGGGAGCCCCCTGCCTCGTGGGCCCCCTGGACGTCCACCGACCTCAACTCTAACTCCATATATTTGATTTCATGGAGAAAAAAATCAGAAGGAGAAAGTTTCATTGCGTTTTACGATATGGAGCCGCCGCCAAGCCCTAATCTCTCTCGGGAGGGCTGATCTGAAGGCCGTTCGGGGCTCCGAAGAGGGGGATTCATCGCCGTCGTCATCATCAACCATCCTCCATCACCAATTTCATGATGCTCACCGCCGTGCGTGAGTAATTCTATTGTAGGCTTGCTGGACGGTGATTGGTTGGTTGAGATTTACCATGTAATGAAGTTGGTTTTGTTAGGGTTTGATCCCTAGTATCCACTATGCCATGATTTCAGATCTGAACCTATTATATTTTCATGAATATATGTGAGTTCTTGATCCTATATTGCAAGTCTATAGTCACCTATTATGTGTTATGATCCGACAACCCCAAAGTGACAATAATCGGTGATACTTCTCGGTAATGACCGTAGTTTGAAGAGTTCATGTATTCACTATGTGTTAATGCTTTGGTCCGGTTCTCGATTGAAAGGAGGCCTTAATATCCCTTAGTTTCCACTAGGACCCCGCTGCCACGGGAGGGTAGGACAAAAGGTGTCATGCAAGTTCTTTTCCATAAGCACGTATGACTATATTCGAAATACATTCCTACATTACATTGATGAACTGGAGCTAGTTCTGTGTCACCCTATGTTATAACTATTACATAAGGAATCACATCTGACATAATTATCCATCACTGATCCAATGCCTACGAGCTTTTCACATATTGTGCTTTGCTTATTTACTTTACCGTTGCTACTGTTACAATTACTACAAAACTGCTACCGTTACTTTTATCATTGTTACCGTTACTTCCATACTACTTTGCTACTAAATACTTTGCTACAGATACTAAGTTATCCAGGTGTGGTTGAATTGACAACTCAACTGCTAATACTTGAGAATATTCTTTGGCTCCCCTTGTGTTGAATCAATAAACTTGGGTTGAATACTCTACCCTCGAAAACTGTTGTGATCTCCTATACTTGTGGGTTATCAAGACTATTTTCTGGCGCCATTGCTGGGGAGCATAGCTCTATTCTTTGAGTCACTTGGGATTTATATCTGCTGATCACTACGAGGAACTTGAAAGACGAAAGAACTAAGATTTTTCCCTCAACTACGAGGGGAGGTAAGGAACTGCCATCTAGCTCAGCACTAGATTCTCCTTCTGTTTTGAGTAAGCTTGCAACACCTAAACCTACTTCTGCTATTACTTCTGATATGTCGCATGTTATTGATGATGCCACTTCTACTATGCATGATACTTATGATGAACTACTTCTGTGCTTGAAACTACTATGCCATTAGGTGAATTTCTTGATGAACAACTTGCTAGGGCTAGAGAGAATGAAATTCTTGAAAATGATATTATTGAAGATAGTGATGATGAAGGTTCTCCCCCTAAGTATGAATTCCTGTTGTTCCAGAGGGTTATGTTATGGATGAAGAAACTACTAGAGCTATTCTTGCTTGCAATGATAGATATGATCTTACGAAGTTATTAGCTAAATGGAAACAGAAATCTCTAAATGCTAGAATGAAATGTGACCCTGCTTTTGCTACTTCACCTATCTTTGTTACCGATAAGGATTATGAATTCTCTGTCGATCCTAAGATAATTGCTTTGGTCGAATCTGGTCCTTTTTATGGCCATGAATTTGTAACTGTTGTGGCACATCTTACTAAATTGAATGATATAGCCACCCTGTTCACTAATGATGAGAAGTCTCGCTATTATTATATCCTTAAGATATTTCCATTCTCATTAAAGGGTGATGCTAAAACTTGGTTTAATTCTCTTGATCCTGGTTGTGTGCGTAGTCCCCAGGATATGATTTATTACTTCTCTGCTAAATATTTCCCTACTTATAAGAAAAAAGCTGCCTTGAGGGAAATATATAATTTTGTGAAAATTGAAGAAGAGAGTCTCCCACAAGCTTGGGGGAGGCTTCTCCAATTACTTAATGCTTTGCGTGATCATCCTCTTAAGAAAAATGAAATACTTGAT
Source organism: Triticum aestivum (assembly GCF_018294505.1). Classification (NCBI taxonomy): domain Eukaryota; kingdom Viridiplantae; phylum Streptophyta; class Magnoliopsida; order Poales; family Poaceae; genus Triticum; species Triticum aestivum. The sequence goes on from NC_057798.1 coordinate 450,051,283, forward strand.
ATCTTTTATAATGGACTAACTAATGCTTCCAAGGACCACTTGGATAGTTGTGCTGGTTGTGTTTTCAGGGAAAGAACACTCGACCAAGCTGAAATGTTATTGAATAATATGTTGACTAATGAAAATAATTGGACTCTTCCTGAGCCAATTGAGCCAACTCCTGAGCCTATTCTTAAACCAATTCCTAAGAAGAGGGGTGTTCTATTTCTCAGTCTTGAAGATATGCAAGAGGCAAGGAAATCTATGAAAGAAAAAGGTATTAAAGCTGAAGATGTTAAGAATTTACCTCCTATAGAAGAAATACATGGTCTTAATATACCACCTATTGAAGAAACACATGGTCTTGATAACCCGTCACAGGTAGTAAAGGTAAATTCTCTCTATAGATATGATAAAGTTGAAATGCAATCTACTAAGTTTCCTAGCCAATGCTTGGATGAATTTGATGACTTTATGGCTAGACAAGAAAATTTCAACACTTATGTTGGTAGAGAATTAAAGGGTAATGCTTACATGATTGGACGCTTGAGTGATTATATGGCTAGAGTTAAAGGTGAACTTAAACTCATTAGTCAATATGCTTCTATGGTTACCACTCAAGCAGAGCAAGTACTTAAAGCTCAAAATGATTTGCTCGATGAATTAAATAATAAACATGATTTTGCTATTATACTGGCTACTAAAACTGGTAAAATGACTCAGGGACCTTTGTATCCTGAAGGCCACCCTAAGAGAATTGAGCAAGATTCTCAGAGAAATAATTTAGATGCACCTAGTCCTTCTAAAAAGAAGAAAAAGAAAAATGATAGGACTTTGCATGCTTCTAGTGAACCTATTGTGGACACACCTGAGAATCCTAATGATATTTCTATTTCTGATGCTGAAACACAATCTGGTGATGAACATGAACCTAGTGATAATGTTGATGATAATGTTCATGTTGATGCTCAACCTAGCAATAATAATGATGTAGAGATTGAACCTACTGTTAATCTTGATAACCCACAATCAAAGAATCAACATTATGATAAGAGAGATTTTGTTGCTAGGAAGCACGGTAAAGAAAGAGAACCATGGGTTCAGAAACCCATGCCTTTTCCTCCTAAGCCATCCAAGAAAAAGGATGATGAGGATTTTGAGCGCTTTGCTGAAATGATTAGACCTATCTTCTTACGTATGCGCTTAACTGATATGCTTAAAGTAAACCCTTATGCTAAATACATGAAGGATATTATTACAAATAAAAGGAAGATACCGGAAGCTGAAATCTCCACCATGCTTGCTAATTACACTTTTAAAGGGGGAATACCTAAGAAACTTGGAGATCCAGGGGTACCAACTATACCATGCTCCATTAAAAGAAATTATGTTAACACTGCTTTATGTGATCTTGGAGCTGGTGTTAGTGTTATGCCTCTCTCTTTATATCATAGACTTGAATTGAATAAGTTGACACCTACTGAAATATCTTTGCAAATGGCCGATAAATCAATTTTTATACATGTCGGTATTTGTGAGGACGTGCATGTTGTGGTTGCAAATGTCACTATCTTAACGGACTTTGTTATTCTCGATATTCCCGAGGACGATATTATGTCGATTATCCTTGGTAGACCCTTTTTGAATATTGCAGGGGCTGTTATTGATTGCAACAAAGGCAATGTCACTTTCCATGTTAATGGTAATGAGCATACAATACAATTTATGAGGAAACAACCTCAAGTTCATAGCATCAATTCTATTGGAAAAATTCCAACTATTATTATTGGAGGTTTTGAATTTCCTCTTCCTACTGTCAAGAAGAAATATGATATTCTTATTATTGGGGATGTGCATATCCCCGTTGATGTAACCTAGTGTTATTCGAACTTTCTCCGGTCCATGTTATTCGGAATGAGTTTGTTAAAAAGACTTGATCAACCTTGTTAGTGGATTCCTTTTGATGAGTATGAGAGGGATGAAGTTAGAAGGCACAACCTTCTGTACCCTCTTTTTACTTTCTGTTATTTAGAATAAATAAAGCAAAAATAGTATTATCTGTCTGTTTTCTGAATTGTCCACGCAATAAAAAATATCCCAAAAATAAAAGTTCTCCAAATGCCCTGCAAATTTAGTATGATTTTTTCTGGAATATTTGAGAATATCTGGCACTGAGAACACAGTAGGGGAGCAAGCACCTGGCCACGAGGGTCCACGGCGCGCCCCCTGCCTCGTGGGCCCACGGTGGGCCCCCTCAACTTATTCCTGCACCCACACACTTCATCTTCCTCCCAAAAAAATCACCATCCAGCTCAAGCACGAGTTCTAGCTCACTTTGCTGCGATTTTTGATCTCCTTGCTCAAAGCTCCATTCACAAAACTGCTTTGGGAGATCGTTCCTTGGTATGTGACTCCTCCAATGGTCCAATTAGTTTTTGTTCTAGTGCTTTATTCATTGCAATTTTTTGCTGCCTAGGTGACCCTGTTCTTGAGCTTGCATGTCAAATTTATAAGGTCCCAAGTAATTCTAATGCATGATATAGGCTCTAGGCACTTGTGGGAGTAGTTGCTATCAGTTTTATTGAGTTTGATTCACTTTTATTTTGAGTTACTAAAAATTTCAGAAATTTTCAGAAAATGATGAAGAGATTTTTGAGGGGCTCTTCTAGTCAAGGCTCCAAGGACAAACGAGCTAAGGAGAAAGAAAAGGCCAAGTATAATCTTCCTCGCGTAGCAGAAGTACGACCGTGTGAATGGCCTTGTGATAATTTCTTGAGAGCATCCGGGATTTATGAAGACTTTTATTCTTTGGCTGATAATGCGGGCCTCACCAACTTCCTCCATGACCGGATTGAACAGTATCTCTTATTCACCAATACTTTCGTGCAAAACTTCTACTATTATCCTAAGAATTCACCTCCTTCGGTAGCTTTTCATTTATATGATGAGGCTAGGGAGATGTCATTACGTAATTTTTGCGTGGTTTGCAGAATACCCTTCGAGGGCAGCTTGGAGGAGCCACATCGTAAAGATGTGGATGGTTTTATTGGTACTATTACTGTAGGGGAATCGAGGAAGGTTTCCGATGCAAGAATAACTAGCATACATTTTCATGTTTTACGCTACTTTGCCATATTTGCTAGTCGATGTTTAATTGGTCGCAGAAACTGTGGAAACCTCGGTGCTCCTGATATTATTATTTTGTTCCATGCTTTATTTCGTGACAACTCTACTAGTATGGGTGCTATTGTTGCTAAACGATTAAGCCTGAACCATATGAAGGGCCCCATCTTTGGAGGTATCTATGCTTCACGCCTTGCTAAACACTTCGAGATACCTATTAGGCATTATGAGAAAGAGGAGACACTGCTGCCTCCTACTTTTCTAGATTAGAAGAGCATGATAGCACATGAGTTTATTGTTAACAATGATGATAAGATGCTTCTGTATAACCTGAGATTTAATAAGAAACACAATGAGATTATTATCTCGCCTGTGCCCTCTTTTTTTGATTTAACAGCAGGCCATTACCTTGTCTTGCCAGCGGCTGTTTACATGCACCGAGGCCAGACATCAGCACCAGAGCCCGAGCCGGAACCACCACTAGATCCTTATCGTCCATCATCTTATCAGTGGGATCCGAAGGAGATCGCTAGTCAGTGGCAGTACAATGACGCTCCTCAGTACACCGGGGAAACTACTCGCGATACATGGCAATAGACCAACTTAGGCCAAAAGCCTAAGCTTGGGGGGTACGGATCTCTCACCGACATTACATTCATGTTCACACACTCATTCTAGTTGTCGGTGTTCATACTTTTTCATTGTACTATCCATGCTAGTTTAAATTCTTTTTCTAGTTTTCTTCTTGTGTGTTTGATAAACCTTTAAAAAAACCCAAAAAATCAGTTAGTTTAATTTTCATGCTTGTAGTAGTAATTAAAAGAAAACCCAAAAAGATTTCTCGTTCTTCTTTTGCATGTTGGGAGCTTTCCCGTGTAAATAGTTTTATTTCTTTTTCTTTCCTTTGGGGGCCGAGACGAGAAGACCATAATGAAAATGCTTAGTGGCTCCAATATGCATGATTGTTGATTTAACCTAGAGCCCATATTACCTTGTCTTCTCCCTTGAATTCAATGCTTGCAGATTCCAGCTTAGTCCAATGCACGTGCACTATTATTATTATCCACATCGTTCGGTCGTGCAAGTGAAAGGCAATAATGACGATATATGATGGACTAGCTAAGATGAGAGAAGCTGGTATGAACTCGACCTCTCTTGTTTTTGTAAATATGATTAGTTCATCGTTCCTGATTCAGTCTATTATGAATAAACATGTTTGCGATGAAAATTAGAGATTAGTTGCTTATGCCATGCTTAATTAGCTAGGAGCTTATAATGGTTTACCTTGCGTGCCAACATGCTATTAAAATGGTTGTGATGTGGTATGATAGGGTGGTATCCTCCTTTGAATGATTCGAGTGACTCGACTTGGCACATGTTCATGCATGTAGTTGAAACAAAATCAACATAGCTTTCACGATGTTTATGTTCATGGTGGATTATATCCTACTCATGCTTGCACTCGGTGTTAATTAATTTTAATGCATGTCCATGATTGTTGTCGCTCTCTCAGTTGGTCGCTTCCCAGTCTCTTGATAGCCTTCACCTGTACTAAGCGGGAATGCCGCTTGTGCATCCAAACTCCATAAACCCCAAAGTTATTCCATATGAGTCCACCATACCTTCCTATATGCGGTATTTACCTGCCGTTCCAAGTAAATTTGTATGTGCCAAACTCCAAACCTTCAAATGAAATTCTATTTTGTATGCTCGAGCAGCTCATGTATCAACTAGGGTTGTCTGTATCTTCCATGCTAGGTGAGTTATTCTCAAGAGGAGTGGACTCCGCTCCTCATTCATGAGAAAATGGCTGGTAACCGGGATGCCCAGTCCCATGATCAAAAGATCAAATCAAATCAAAATAATTAAACAAAACTCCCCCTGGATTGTTGCTAGTTGGAGGCACCCGTTGTTTCGAGCAAGCCATGGATTGATGCTTGTTGGTGGTGGGGGGGTATAAACTTTACCATTCTGTTTGGGAACCACCTATAATGTGTGTAGCATGGAACATATCGAGATCTCATAGTTGTACGTTGATAGTGAAAGTATACCGCTCAAAATGTTATTCATCTCTATTCTAAAATCGAGCTCTAGCACCTCTACATATCCCTGCTTCCCTCTGTGAAGGGCCTATCTATTTACTTTTATGTTGAGTCATTGCCCTCTTATCAAAAATCACCCGCTGGAGAGCACCGCTGTCATTTGCATGCATTACTATTAATTCATATTGGGTATGACTTGACTGGATCTCTTTTACCATGAATTACAATGTTTAGTCAGTCATTGATCTTTAAAGATGCTCTGCATTTATGTTTTGCGGTCTCAGAAAGGGCTAGCGAGATACCATCTTGTCATATCATATTATGATTGTTTTGAGAAAGTGTTGTCATCTGAGTTTTATTATTATTGCTCGCTAGTTGATTATGCCATTGACATGAGTAAACATGAGACCTAAGTGTTACTGTAAATATGGTTAGTTCATAATCTTTGCTGAAAACTTGAATGCTGGCTTTACATATTTGCAACAACAAGAGCAAACAGAGTTTGTAAAAGTTTTTCTTTATCACTTTCAGTTTGTCAACTGAATTGCTTGAGGACAAGCAAAGGTTTAAGCTTGGGGGAGTTGATATGTCCCCGTCGTATCTACTTTTCCAAACACTTTTGCCCTTGTTTTGGACTCTAACTTGCATGATTTGAATGGAACTAACCCGGACTAACGCTGTTTTCAGCAGAACTGCCATGGTGTTATTTTTGTGCAGAAATAAAAGTTCTCAGAATGACCTGAAAATCCACGAAGCAACTTTTCAGATTTAATAAAAAATACTGGCGAAAGAAATAGCGTTAGGGGGCACACACCCTGTCCACGAGGGTGGGGGCGGGCCCCCTCCCCCTGGGTGCGCCCCCTGCCTCGTGGACCCCTTGGACGTCCACCTACCTCAACTCCAACTCCATATATTTGCTTTCGCAGAGAAAAAAATCAAAGGGAGAAAGTTTCATCGCATTTTACGATACAGAGTCGCCGCCAAGCCCTAATCTCTCTCGGGAGGGCTGATCTGGAGTCTGTTCGAGGCTCCGGAGAGGGGGATTCGTTGTCGTCGTCATAATCAACCATCCACCATCACCAATTTCATGATGCTCACCGCCATGCGTGAGTAATTCCATCATAGGCTTGCTGGACGGTGATGGGTTGGATGAGATTTACCATGTAATCAAGTTAGTTTTGTTAGGGTTTGATACTTTGATCCCTAGTATCCACTATGTTCTAAGATTGATGTTGTTATGACTTTGCTATGCTTAATGCTTGTCACTAGGGCCCGAGTGCCATGACTTCAGATCTGAACCTATTATGTTTTCATGAATATATGTGAGTTCTTGATCCTATCTTGCAAGTCTATAGTCACCTATTATGTGTTATGATCCGACAACCCCAAAGTGACAATAATGGGGATACTTCTCAGTGATGACCGTAGTTTGAGGAGTTCATGTATTCACTATGTGTTAATGCTTTGGTCCAGTTCTCTATTAAAAGGAGGCCTTAAGATCCCTTAGTTTCCACTAGGACCCCACTGCCACAGGAGGGTAGGACAAAAGATGTCATGCAAGTTCTTTTCCATAAGCACGTATGACTATATTCTGAATACATGCCTACATTACATTGATGAACTGGAGCTAGTTCTGTGTCACCCTATGTTATAACTATTACATGAGAAATCGCATCCAACATAATTATCCATCACTGATCCAATGCCTACGAGCTTTTCACATATTATGCTTTGCTTATTTACTTTACCGCTGCTACTGTTGCAATTACTACAAAACTGCTACTGTTACTTTTATCACTGTTACCGTTACTTCCATACTACTTTGCTACTAAATACTTTGCTGCAGATACTAAGTTATCTAAGTGTGGTTGAATTGACAACTCAACTGCTAATACTTGAGAATATTCTTTGGCTCCCCTTGTGTCGAATCAATGAATTTGGGTTGAATACTCTACCCTCGAAAACTGTTGCGATCCCCTATACTTGCGGGTTATCAGGATGCGATATTTATGTCAAGAGGCTTCAGCCTGATAAGCTCGCCCAAAGCGGAGAAATGCATCTTCATAGGATACACTAAAGAGACCATTGGGTATACCTTCTATAATAGATCTGAGGGCAAGATATTTGTTGCTAAAATGGGACCTTTCTAGAGAAGGAGTTTCTGTCGAAAGAAGTGAGTGGGAGGAAAGTAGAACTTGATGAGGTAATTGTACCTTCTCTTGGACTGGAGACTAGCACATCACAGAAAGTTGTTCCCGTGATGCCTACACCAACCGGAGAGGCAGCTAATGATGATGATCATGAAACTTTGGATCAAGGTACTACTAAACTTCGTAGGTCGACCAGGACACGTTCTGCACCAGAGTGGTACGATAATCCCGTCCTGGAAGTCATGTTGTTAGACAATGGCAAACCTACAAACTATGAAGAAGTAATGATGATCCTGGATTCCGACAAATGGCTTGAGGCCATGAAATCCTAGATAAAATCCATGTATGAGAACAAACTATGGACTTTGGTGGACTTGCTCGTTGACCGGCAAGCCATTGAGAATAAATGGATCTTTAAGAAGAAGACATACGCTGATGGTAATGTTACCGTCTATAAAGCTCGACTTGTCGCGAAAGGTATTCGACAAATTTAAGGAGTTTACTACGATGAGACTTTCTCACCCCTAGCGATGCTTAAGTTTGTTAGAATTATGTTAGCAGTTGCCACATACTATGATTATGAAATCTGGCAGATGGACGTCAAAACAGCATTCGTTAATGGTTTCCTTAAGGAAGAGTTGTATATGATGCAACCGGAAGGTTTTGTCGATCCTAAGGATGCTAATTAAGTATGCAAGCTCCAGTGATCCATCTATGGACTGGTGAAGGCATCTCGGAGTTGGAATATATGCTTTGATAAGGTGATCAAAGCTTTTTGGTTTATACAAAGTATATGAAGAAACTTGTATTTACAAGAAAGTGAGTGGGAGATCTATAGCATTTCTGATAGTATATGTGAATGACATATTGTTGACTGGAAAAGATGTAGAATTTCTAGGAAGCATAAAGGGTTGTTTGAAAGGAGTTTTTCAAAGGAAGACCTGGGTAAACCTGCTTCCATATTGGGCATCAAGATCTATAGAGATAGATCAAGACGCCTGATAAGATTTTCACAAAGCACATACCTTGACAAGATTTTGAAGGAGTTCAAAATGTATTATTCAAAGGAGTTCTTTCCTATATTGTAAGGTGTGAAGTTGAGTAAGACTCAAGGCTCATCCATGTCAGAAGAAAGAGAAAGGATGAAAGTCATCCCCTATGCTTCAGCCATAGGCTCTATAATGTATGCCATGCTGTGTAGCAGACCTGATGTATGCCTTGCCATGAGTCTGGAAGGGGGGTTAAAAGTGATCCAGGAGTGGATCACTTGACAACGGTCATAATTATCCTTAGGTGCCTAAAGAGGACTAAAGAAATGTTTCTCGGTTATGGAGATGATAGAGAGTTCGTCGTAAAGGGTTAGATCGATGCAAGATTTGACACTGATCCAGATGACTCTGGGTCACAAACTGGATACATATAGTGGAGAAGTCATTTGGAGTAGCTCCAAGTGGGCATGGTAGTAGCATCTACAGTGTCGTGGTTTTGTCATGGCAGATGCCCTTGTGAAAGGACTTAGGTGTGGAGCCATCGCTATAGTGACTAGCTTGAAGGGGTTGAGTGGGACGAAAGACACGAGTTTACCCAGGTTCGGCCCCTCACCAATGAGGTAAAAGCCTACTTCATGCTTTGTGTTGTACTGATTGAGTATCGATTTCAATGGAGCGGAATCGCTTAACCTAGCACTCGATCGATTGTAACTTGAGTTTACCCACCGCGGGGTCTCGCCTTTAGATACACAGGTCGAGGCCCTGGGCTTACAAGAGTCCAGGTTGGCTTATACAGTGTAACCAACTCTGGTTCTAAGTCGCCTTGCCTTTCTAGGCAATTCTCCATTGGGCGGCTTACACCTCTGGGTCATGCTCCATCTCCGGTCTTGGGCCTTTAGTTGGCTCACCTCGTAAGCCGCCTCCAGGCTCCCAAGTCTTGGCTTCTTGGGCCTGCTTGAGCTTCTTTGTTTAGTCGCCAATAGTGTAACCCGGCCCCTCCTGGGCGGGTCACACCATGGAGTTATATCCCCAACATTAGGCCCCACATTGATTTGAACTTATTCATGTCAATCTTCACTCTCTGGTTGGTGAGTCTTCTTTGGTTCTTCTAACACTTCAACTTTGAATAGATCTTCATGACCTGCCATATAGAAAAGATGACATCATGTTATTAAATTCAGAAAAAACCTCATGAAGTCACAACGGATCTTTGCATTAACCATTCATTCCGAAAATCGAGGCACCCCTCATGCAATAATAATTATTATGCCTCATCGATCTTCACGCATGTCGTTTCACGGTTCCGTCTTTTTCCTTATAAATAGGGACGGGGGGTTGCCTTTTCACTTTTCACCCCGTCTCCTTCTCTTCTTCTTCTTCCTCTCGTCGTCCATCACAACCGGAGCTCCGCCGCCCCAGCCAAGCTTGGCTAGCAACTCCGTCAAGGCCGTTGCATCGACCTATTGGGACCAGAGATCTGCGACGCTTGTCCACTCTTCACCGACACCGTCAGGTATCATTCTCCCCCCTGCTCAGATTCACATTAGGGCACTCGAGTTCATGGATTTATTCGTTGTTCATCCAAGTTTATCCAAGTTCATCCATCCTCTGTCTAGAGTCATACTTCAATCCAAGAATAGGGTAGGACTAGAGAGGAAACACTTTTTAGCCCTTACTTTGCATCTTGGATAGATCCCTTCTTTTTCAGAATCAACACACATCTGTTAGTCCTTCCACTGCTGCACTCTAGGTTTAGCAATTTATTCACCTTTTCCGAACTATTGTAGATCCGTGAATATAGCTGCAATATATAAAACTTGTTTGCCCCACACTTTGTAAAATTTCAACCACCTTGGATCCGTAGATAATTGATCCGCCCTTCATTGTTTAGGCGGCTTAATAACGAATTTGTAATCCGCCAAGAACTCGAAGGAAACTTCTTTCACTTAACCCGCCAACATATTGTCGGCTCATACTTTCATACCTTAACCCACCATATTCTTATGGCCTGATAATTACTCCACCCCATGGCTAGGGTGGCTCATAATCCCTTAATGGTTCATTGTAATATGTAGCTTTTAACCACAACTAGTCCATTACATCTGAAATATCATGTAATCACTTAAGCGGCTTTCGGTTGCAATTGTAACTCGCCATGCCCTTACTCCTTGGTCGCAGTTTTTTCACCCGGTCAATCATGACTAAGGGTCCCAATTCTTGCGATTGGGTTGCTTCTAGAGTCTCCGATCTCTCACTGAATGAATATGTGGACATGGGGGTCCTACCAGCCAAAGATGTCATCCCCTAGTGGGTTCCATGTCTTGAAACTACCCCTCAACCTAAAGAGGGTGAACTTGTCATCTTTGCGGATCACCTTGTTCGTGGCATTTCACCGCCCGGGTCAAAGTTCTTCTGAGACACTCTGCATTTTTACAACCTTCACCCCCAAGATATTGGTCCCAACTCCGTCTCCAATCTGTGCCACTTTCAAGTGTTCTGCGAAGTGTATCTTCAAGAAGAACCCACTATTGACCTCTTTCGGGAGTACTTTTACATCAACCACCAGGCTGAAATGTCAGATGGGCCAAGTCTTGAGCTTGGAGGTCTTTCCATCCAAAGGCAGAGAGATGTGACTTTTCCCTCAGCTGCACTGCCCAGCCATCCCAAGGACTAGAACTATACCTGGTTCTACTGCAATGATACCTCCCCAGCTGGAGAAAACTATTTGCTAGGTTACCACCCCTACCGGCTCACCACCAACGGCATGCTTCACGGTCGATTGAAAGCCGTGGAATGCACCCAGTATGCTCCCACATTTTCAAAGATAAGGCCTTTAATACCTAACGGCTTGACTTGAGTTGATCTGGTCCGCTGCTGGGTTGCATGGAGGATTTTACCGCTAAGTTGGCACTTCGGCTTAATGTGCCAGTATACTAGTAATACAAAGGACCCGCAACATTATAACCAAACCTGCGTGACTGACAAAGAGATCAATGACTCAGTCAAAATGCTGCTTGGGGAGTCTCTGGAAAACTGCAGCAAAGCGGGATTATATCCTTGGTCTTATTTTTATGCAACTTATTGATGTTGATTCCTCTTAGGACGACGTGGAGACAAGCCAGGCCCCTGAAACAGAGGTAATCCTTGTTTCTTCTGACTCAGAACCCTTGCCAAGAAAGAAAACTCGGCAGGTCATCCGGAAAGTGAGATTTTCTCATCCTCTTACTCACTTGGACCCCGACATTCTTTTAAAGAAACAACAGCATGAATCGAGGCGTATGACCTAGAGTGACGGCGCTGAAGATCTTGTGTCTGGCTTACCCAACATGTTAGCTCCTTGCAAGCGTCGTAACGAGGTGCCTCATAGCCCGACTCTATCTGTTCCAAAGGCCGGTCTTATGCGTGTTAATCCTTCAGATTCAAACTATCAGGGACTGCCACCATCATCTGGCGACTCAAGTGGAACCCAAATGCCTGCCTTCATTGTTGCTCAGGGGTAAATGTTTTCATTTGCTAATAAAAAACTTGTGGTGATATCCTCTTAAACTTTCATATCTTTGTCATAGAGCCAAAGCCAGGACTGGCAAGAAACAGAAGGTGAGCGGTTCTTCCAAAGCCCCCGAAGTTTCTGAGCTGGAGAAGCAAGCGTTCAAAAACCCAGGGGCCCCCATCCGAGACCCCAAAGAGCCTGTTAATCAACAAAATGATCCGCCTCCACAATCTGACATTACAGTCTTTGAGCCAATGGACACTGAGATTAACCCGGCCACCAGTCATGACTCGCCAGGTCCTAAGCTGCCCAGTCCTGCCAAGTTAACTGACAAGAGCCCTGCTACTGCTGATGTTGATGACATTGTTGTTATCAGGTCAGCCTTTAAGGCGCCCGAGGTCTCCCAAGTGCTAACCAAGTGCTCCACTAAGGAAGAAATACCCTCATTGGAGAAGGGCAAGGCCAAACTAGATCTGGAGAGCTACTCTTCATTCAATGCAAGTGAGGTGTACGCGGGCTGTTTAAGCCACCTTCACACAAGCTGGGACATGGAGGTCAGGTTAGTTCAGTTGATTAAGCAGAAATATGAGGTACGAAGATATCCAACTCATTTGTAACCTTGCATATATATATATATATATATATATATATATATATATATATATATATATATATATATATATGCCCATACTAGCCCCCCAAGTCTTAAGTATAGGAATGAAAATGAGTATGCTTTAGACTTTGCCAAAATTTCCAATATGTAGCCCCCAAGGGCTGGCTTATATTGATGAGATGAGCCCGATCTTTCAACCATTGCTTAAGAACCAAATCCGTAGCCCCCAAGGGTCGGCTTACCTTGATAAGATGAGTCGGGTCTTATAAGTTGAAATGACCTACATTAGCACCCAAGTGCCAACTATATTGCTTGCAATGTGCTTGGGACTTGAATACCATTGCTGAATATGAACTTAACCATCTTAATCATTGCTTGTCACCTTTGGCAGGAAGCATTGAATGTGGGCGAGTCAAACATCGTTAGGCTAATCTTCTAAAGAGAGCAGAAGATGTTGAGGCTCATCTTAAACCGGTGACTGAAGAGTTATCTAGCTTAAAGCAACATATTTATCAAATGTCAGTCGCCATCATTGGTAAGTTTAATATGCAATTCATAATCTGTTTTGATATATCTTTAACCTGCCTAGTGATTCATAGTATATAATCTCTAACCCGCCTGGTGACTATTATGCAAAAAACTTAACAGTCCCGAGAAGCACCAGTCTTGGTCAAAATATGACGTTAAAGTTGAAGGCGGCTTATTCATTGAATGAACCATTATACGTTGGAACTTTGCGCAGCCTTGTGGCCTTATCAAGTGGCAGAAAACCTCCAACCCTCATCAAAACTGTGTTGGATCAGCTTTCAATGGTACCGGGTCAAATTGAAGAACTGAAGTTATCAGTCCGCGCAGGAGCCATTGTTGCTCTAAGCCGGGCCAAAGCTTGGCAATCAGAGTTAGACCCGAGAAGAAATGGCTGCTAGGTGTCCAGAGTTAAAAGATGATGGGTCGATCTTTGAAGAGGAGGACTTCAACAAATGCGTCAGAGAAATGCGGCCCTTGGCGTGTAAGCTTGTGCAGGAGCTGGATCTGAGCAAGTACCAGCCTACTTATGATAGCAAAAATGCTAAGATTAATCCATCATGCCATAATTTTATAGGCCTTACTCCGCCAAGGCGTAAGCATATCTTCGCTCCTGATCTTGATCCTTCTGTTAAACTTAACGATGAAGCAACATTTGATGCTTTAACCGGCATCGACTGGACCTCAGCCAATCTCCAGATGGCCATCGACGAAGAGCCAGCACACGGATGACTTGGGGGCTTCAAGATCAACACGCCATGAAGACGCAGACCCGTCCACTTCTAACCCGGACGTCATAGAGACCGTCTTAGAGGGGTGGAAAAAACACTTAAGCGAAAAACTCGCAGGCTCAACTGTAGCCTTGTAATAGTTAGTTGAAAAACCATTATCTGCTCTGCCATGCCTTCGTGCATGCTCTTATCAAGTTATGCCTCAACAGCTTAAACTTCTGTGACCTTATTATACACAACTATTCTGACAACATTGCCAAAGACTTTGGCGGCTTATATAATCTGTCAAAGAGCCGTTAATCCGTGAACTGGCAGCTTATAATCATAATCCAGGGCGATTTAGATAACTCAATAAGCCAGGGCGATTTATAATCATGTCTAGTTTTTGAAAAGATTACTTTGGCGACTTATAGCCTCAATAAATCCAATATAGAGCAATATAACCCCAATCCATATGACTCGGCAGCTTCTCATCCATAAAAAACTTCTGCAAAACAGAAACATAGAGTATGCATAACTCAAATATTTGCTAAGTCGACTTGTAAGGCATGGCCAAAATAAATAGTTTTTTGAAAAAACTCAATTTTTGCTTCAAAGAAGCGTGGCATGAAAGCCTGTCATCCTGTAAGCCGGCTCTCACATGACATAAATCCATCGTTTAAACCTTAACTAGTTCAGGGTCTTATTGAAAAGATTGACTATTAAGAGTATGAACTGGCCACATAGCGGAGAGACTATAGTAGACATGTGAGTTTATCCTAGCTCATTGTAAGACGGCTCTCACGTGACATAAGCCGTCGTTTTAACCTTGACTAGTTCAGGGTCTTATTTAAAAGATTGACTGCCAAAAGTTCGGCGGGTCACCTGGTGGAGTAGCAAGTTGCAAACAGGCAGGTTTAACTCAGTCATGGCATAAAAGCCGGTCAAAGTGGGTTATGAAGCTATACTCATAGAGTAGGAAGCCCCCAAGCGACCTATGGCATGAAAGCCGATCAAGAGGGTTATAAAGCTATGCTCATAAAGCAGGAAGCCCCCCAAGTGACCTATAACATGGCATAAAAGCCGATCAAGAGGGTTATGTAGCTATGCTCATAGAGAAGGAAGCCCCCAAGTGACCTATAACATGGCATAAAAGTCGATAAAGAGGGTTATGTAGCTATGCTCATAGAGAAGGAATCCCCCAAGTGACCTATAACATGGCCTAAAAGCCGATCAAGAGGGTTATGTGGCTATGCTCATAGAGCAGGAAGCCCCCAAATGACCTTATGAGTAATCAATAATGACACTTTCTCAACAAGATTTCAGATGAAACGGCAGAGGCCCCGAATTTTGGGGATGTCGGCTTTATTATATTTATCATAAAAAGATATGTACATCAATAAGGTATATACAATGATGAGTGCCAATGACTCAAGTGTAGTAAGGCCGAATATGAGCAATGTTCCATGACCTGCGGGTCTCCTCTTCAAATTTGCGGGAATCATTGTGTTCTCATATGTCAATGAGGTAGTAAGACCCGTTATTGAGATTTTTCCTGACCACAAAAGGTCCTTTCCAAGGAGGCGAAAGCTTATGCATCCCTGTCTGGTCTTGAATCAACAGAGCACTAAGTCGCCCTCCTGAAAAGTCCGGCTTCGAACTCTACGGCTGTGATAATGACGTAAGTCTTGTTGATATATTGCTGAACGAGCTACCACAAGATCACGTTCTTCATCCAAAGCATCAAGTGCATTCTGACATGTCATCTCATTATCAGCTTCGACATATGCCGCTACTCTGTGCGAGTCATGACGGATATCGCTTGGGAGAACTGCCTCTACGCCATAAACCATAAAAAGGCATGTAGCCCATTGATCTGTTGGGGGTGGTTCTAATACTCCAAAGGACTGAAGGAAGGTCTTCCACCCAACAACCCAGCGTTCGTTCCAAAGGAACCATAAGCCAGGGCTTGATGCCTCTCAAAATTTCTTGGTTAGCCCATTCTGCTTGACCATTAGACTGTGGATGAGCCATTGAGGAAACATCAGGACGAATATGCTCTCTTTGACAGAACTCCTTCATAGCACCCTTAGAAAGATTGGTGCCATTATCTTTGATGATACTATGAGGATAACCAAGATGGAAAATCAGCTTTTTAACAAACTAAACTGCAGTTTCCATGTTGCAATTGCTAACTGGCTCTGCCTCAATCCACTTGGTAAACTTGCCAATCGCCACCAAAAGGTGGGTCTTCTTATCCATAGACCTCTTGAACGGTCCAACCATATCAAGCACCCAGACCGCAAAAAGCCAAGTTATTGGGATCATCCACAATTCCTGAGCCGACACATGAGCTTGTCCGGAAAATTTCTAACACCCGTTGCACTTGCTAACGATATCCTCTGCAGTAGTATGAGTCGTTAACCAGTAAAACCCATGACGAAAAGCCTTAGCCACCAAAGACTTTGAGCCGGCATGATGACCACAGTCACCTTCAAGAATCTCTCATAAAATTTCACGGCCCTCCTCAAGAGAAACACATTGTTGGAACACAGCCGTCACACTGCATTGATGTAACTCACTGTTAACCATGGTCATAGACTTTGACCTCCTTATAATCTAGCGCACCAAATTTTCATCCTCAGGTAACTCGCAACGAGTCATATAAGCCAGATAAGGCAGCGTCCAGTCAGGAATAGTATGAAGAGCCGCCACCAACTGTGCTTCCGGGTCAGGGACATCAAGGTCTTCTTCACGCGGTAACTTGACCGAAGGATTGTGTAGCACATCAAGGAAGACATTAGGAGGCATTTCATTGAGACCCAAGCCAAGACAATGCATCAGCCGCCTCGTTCTTCCGTCGATCAAGGTGACCCACCTGATAACCCTTAAAGTGGCCAGCAATATTATCAATCACCCAGTGATAAGCCTCCATGAGTGGGTCTTTAGAGTCCCACTTGTGTGAGACTTGCTGAGCCACAAGGTCCGAGTTGCCCAAGCACCCGACCCGGCTTAAATTCATCTCCTTGGCCATGCGAAGCCCAATGGAGTAGAGACTCATACTCAGCTGCATTGTTAGTACGAGGAAACATACCCTTAAGACATAACAAAAAATTTCACCTCATGGGGAAGTCAAAATAACTCCAGGCCCCGAGCCCTCTAACTACCTGGAACCATCAAAGTGGATTGTCCAATATGTGTTGTCAAGCTTCTCCTCGGGTGTCTGCAACTCGGTCCAGTCATTTGTGAAATCCACCAAGGCTTGAGACTTGATGGATGTTCTTGGCACATACTTCAGGTTATGAGGTCCAAGCTCAATTGACCACTTATCAACCCGGCCTGTGACTTCTCTGTTTTGAACAATATCTCCTAAAGGAGCAGAGCTAACTACAGTAATAGGATGACCAAGAAAATAATGCTTCAGCTTACGACTCGCCATGAACACCCCAAACACCAGTTTCTGCCAATGTGGATATTGCTGCTCGGACTCAGTCAATACCTCACTAACATAATAAGCCGGCCGCTGAACTGGGTACTCCTTACCTGCCTCGTTGCGCTCCACAACAACTGCTATGCTAACTACTTTATTATTAGCCGCCACGTACAGGAGCAAAGGCTCTTTCTCAATAGGAGCAGCAAGGATGGGTGACTCAGCTAACTGTATCTTGAGAGCCTCAAATGCCTCATTGGCAGCATCACTCCAGACAAAGTGATCTATCTTCTTCATCATCTGGTATAAGGGAATCGATTTCTCTCCTAGGAGACCGATGAACCGGCTCAAAGTCGCAATACGACCCGCCAACGCTGGACGTCATTGACACACGTCGGCTTAGAAAGTGAAGTGATTGTTGGGGAACATAGTATTTCAAAAAAAAATCCTACGATCACGCAAGATCTATCTAGGAGAAGCATAGCAACGAGCGGGGAGAGTGTGTCCACGTACCCTTGTAGACCGAAAGCGGAAGAATTTAGTAACGCGGTTGATGTAGTCGAACGTCTTCACGATCCAACCAACCCAAGTACCGAACGTACGGCACCTCCCCGTTCAGCACATGTTCAGCTCGATGACGTCCCACGAGCTCTTGATCTAGTTGAGGCCAAGGAAGAGTTCCTACAGCATGACGGCATGGCGACGGTGATGATGAAGTTAATGGCACATGGCTTCGCCTAAGCACTACGACGATATGACCGAGGTGTGTAACTGTGGAGGGGGGCACCACATATGGTTAAGAGAAACATGTGCATCCTAGGGTGCCCCCCTACCCCCGTATATAAAGGAGGGGAGGGGAGGACGGCCGACCCTCCTAGGGCGCGCCAGGAGAGGGGAATCCTACTACGACTCCAAGTCCTAGTAGGTTTCCACCTAAGGAAGAGGGGGAGAAGGAAGGAAGAGGGGGAAGGGAAGGAAAGGGGGGTGCCGCCCCCTTCCCCTAGTCCAATTTGGACCCAAGGGGAGGGGACGTGCGGCCAGCCCCTCTTTGCCCTTCCTCTCTTCCTACTAAGGCCCATCGAGGCCCATTAGTTCCTCCTAGGGGTTCCGATAACCTTCCGGCACTCCGATAATTATCCGGTACTTCTCGAAACTCATTCGGTGTCCGAATAATATCGTCCATATATCAATCTTTATGTCTCAACCATTTTCAGACTCCTCGTCATGTCCGTGATCTCATCCGGGACTCCGAACAAACTTCAGTACATCAAATCACATAACTCATAATACAAATCGTCATCGAACGTTAAGCGTGCGGACCCTTTGGGTTCAAAAACTATGTAGACCTAACCGAGACACATCTCCAGTCAATAACCAATAGCAGAACTTGGATGCTCATATTGGCTCCTACATATTCTACGAAGATCTTTATTGGTCAAACCGCATAACAACATACGTTGTTCCCTTTGTCATCGGTATGTTACTTGCCCAAGATTCGATCGTTGGTATCATCATACCTAGTTCAATCTTGTTACTGGCAAGTCTCTTTACTCATTTCGTAATGCATCGTCCCGCAACTAACTCATTAGTCACATTGCTTGCAAGGCTTATAGTGATGTGCATTACCGAGAGGGCCTAGAGATACCTCTCTGATTCACGGACTGACAAATCCTAATCTTGATCTATGCCAACTCAACAAACACCACCGGAGACACCTATAGAGCATCTTTATAGACACCCAGTTACGTTGTGAAGTTTCATAGCACACTAAGTGTTCCTCCGGTATTCGGGAGTTACATAATCTCATAGTCAGAGGAACATGTATAAGTCATGAAGAAAGAAATAGCAATAAAACTAAAGGATCATAATGCTACGCCAATGGATGGGTCTTGTCCATCAAATCATTCTCTAATGATGTGATCCCATTCATCAAATTACAACACAGGACTATGGCTAGGAAACTTAACCATCTTTGATTAACGAGCTAGTCAAGTAGAGGCATACTAGGGACACTTTGTTTGTCTATGTATTCACACATGTACTAAGTTTCCGGTAAATAAAATTCTAGCATGAAGAATAAACATTTATCATGATATAAGGAAATATAAATAACAACTTTATTATTGCCTCTGGGGCATATTTCCTTCAGTCTCCCACTTGCACTAGAGTCAATAATCTAGACTACACAGTAATGATTCTAACACCAATGGAGTCTTGGTGTTGATCATGTCTTTCTCGTGGAAGAGGCTTAATCAACGGGTCACCAACATTCAGATCCGTATATATTTTGCAAACTTCTACGTCTCCCTCCTTGACTAGATCGCGGATGGAATTGAAGCATCTCTTGATGTGCTTGGTTCTCTTGTGTAATCTGGATTCCTTCGCCAAGGTAATTGCTCCAGTATTGTCACAAAAAAATTCATTGGACCCGATGCACTAGGTATTACACCTAGATCAGATATGAACTCCTTCATCCGGACTCCTTCATTTGCTACTTCCGAAGCAGCTGTGTACTCTGCTTCACACGTAGATCCCGCCACGATGCTCTGCTTGGAACTACACCAATTGACAGCTCCTCCATTCAATATAAATACGTATCCGATTTGTGACTTAGAGTCTTCCGGATCAGAGTCAAAGCTTGCATCGGCGTAACCATTTACGGCGAGCTCTTTGTCTCCTCCATAAACGAGAAACATATCCTTAGTTCTTTTCAGGTATTTCAGGATATTCTTGACTGATGTCCAATGATCCACTCCTGGATTACTTTGCTACCTCCCTACTATACTTATAGCAAGGCACGCATGAGGTCTGGTACGGAGCATTGCATACATGATAGAACCTATGGCTGAGGCATAGGGAATGATTTTCATTTTCTCTCTATCTTCTGAAGTGGTTGGGCATTGAGTCTCACTCAACTTCACACCTTGTAACACAGGCAAGAACCCTTTCTTTTACTAATCCATTTTGAACTTCTTCAAAATCTTATCAAGGTATGTGCTTTGTGAAAGTCCAATTAAGCATCTTGATCTATCTCTATAGATTTTGATGCCCAATATGTAAGCAGCTTCACCGAGGTATTTCATTGAAAAATTCTTATTCAAGTATCCTTTCATGCTATTTGGAAATTCTGTATCATTTCCAATCAACAATATGTCATCCACATATAATATTAGAAATGCTACAGAGCTGCCACTCACTTTCTTGTAAATATAGGCTTCTCCAAAAGTCTGTATAAAACCATATGCTTTGATCACACTATCAAAGCGTATATTCCAACTCCGAGAAGCTTGCACCATTCCATAAATGGATCGCTAGATCTTGCACACTTTGTTAGCACCTTTAGGATCGACAAAACCTTCTAGTTACATCATATACAACTCTTCTTTAAGAAATTCATTAAGGAATGCAGTTTTGACATCCATTTGCCAAATTTCATAATCACAAAATGCGGCAATTGCTAACATGATTCGGACAGACTTAAGCATCGCTACGGGTGAGAAGGTCTCATCGTAGTCAACTCCTTGAACTTGTCGACAACCTTTTGCAACAAGTCGAGCTTTGTAGACGTAACATTACCGTCAGCGTCAGTCTTCTTCTTGAAGATCTATTTATTCTCTATGGCTTGCCGATCATCGGGCAAGTCAACCAAAGTCCACACTTTGTTCTCATACATGGATCCCATCTCAGATTTCATGGCCTCATGCCATTTCACGGAATCTGGGCTCATCCCCACTTCCTCATAGTTCGTTGGTTCGTCATGGTGTAGTAACATGATGTCCAGAATAGGATTACTGTACCACTCTGGTGCGGAACGTACTCTGGTTAACTTACGAGGTTCGGTAGTAACTTGATCTAAAGTTTCATGATCATCATCATTAACTTCCTCACTAATTGGTGTAGGAATCACTTGAACTAATTTTTGTGATGAACTACTTTCCAATTCAGGGGAAGGTACAATTGCCTCATCAAGTTCTACCTCCCACTCACTTCTTTCGAGAGAAACTCCTTCTCTAGAAAGGATCCATTTTTAGCAACGAATATCTTGCCCTCGGATTTGTGATAGAAGGTGTATCCAACAGTTTCCTTTGGGTATCCTATGAAGACAGATTTTTTCGATTTGGGTTCAAGCTTATCAGGTTGAAGCTTTTTCACATAAGCATCGCAGCCCCAAACTTTAAGGAACGACAACTTGGGTTTCTTGCCAAACCACAGTTCATATGGTGTCGTCTCAACGTATTTAGATGGTGCCCTATTTAACATGAATGCAACCGTCTCTAAAGCATAACCCCAAAAAGATAGCGGTAAATCAGTAAGAGACATCATAGATCACACCATATCTAATAAAGTACGATTACGCTGTGGTGTTCCACGTGGCGTGAGTTGCGAAACTATTCCACATTGTTTCAAATGAAGACCAAAATCATAACTCGAATATTCTCCTCCACGATCAGATCGTAGAAACTTTATTTTCTCTTATGATGATTTTCCACTACAATCTGGAATTCTTTGAACTTTTCAAATGTTTCAGACTTATGTTTCATCAAGTAGATATACCCATATCTGCTCAAATCATCTGTGAAGGTCAGAAAATAACGATACTCGCCGCGAGCCTCAACACTCATTAGACCGCATACATCAGTTTGTATTATTTCCAATAAGTCAGTTGCTCACTCCATTGTTCCGGAGAACGGAGTCTTAGTCATCTTGCCCATGAGGCATGGTTCGCAAACATCAAGTGATTCATAATCAAGTGATTCCAAAAGCCCATCAGCATGGAGTTTCTTCATCTGCTTTACATCAATATGACCTAAACGGCAGTGCCACAAATAAGTTGCACTATCATTATTAAACTTATATCTTTTGGCTTCAATACTATGAATATGTGTATCACTACTATCGAGATTCAACAAAAATAGACCACTCATCAAGGTCCATGACCATAAAAGATATTACTCATATAAATAGAACAACCATTATTCTCTGATTTAAATGAATAACCATCTCGCATCAAACAAGATCCAGATATAATGTTCATGCTTAACGCTGGCACCAAATAACAATTATTCAGGTCTAAAACTAATCCCGAAGGTAGATGTAGAGTTAGCGTGCCGACCACGATCACATCGACTTTGGAACCATTTCCCACGCACATCGTCACCTTGTCCTTAGCCAATCTTTGTTTAATCCGTAGCCCCGGTTTCGGGTTGCAAATGTGAGCAACAGAACCAGTATCAAATACCTAGGCGCGACTACGAGCATTAGTAAGGTACACATCAATAACATGTATATCAAATATACCTTTCACTTTGCCATCCTACTTATCCGCCAAATACTTGGGACAGTTCCGCTTCCAGTGACCAGTCCCTTTGCAGTAGAAGCACTCAGTCTCAGGCTTAGGTCCAGACTTGGGCTTCTTCACTTGAGTAGCAACTTGCTTGCTGTTCTTCTTGAAGTTCCCCTTCTTCCCTTTGCCATTTTTCTTGAAACTAGTGGTCTTGTTAACCATCAACACTTGATGCTCCTTCTTGATTTCTACCTCCGCAGCCTTTAGCATCGCGAAGGGCTCGGGAATAGTCTTTTCCATCCCTTGCATATTATAGTTCATCATGAATCTTTTGTAGCTTGGTGGCAGTGATTGAAGAACTCTCTCAATGACACTATCATCAGGAAGATTAACTCCCAGTTGAGTCAAGAGGTTGTGGTACCCAGACATTCTGAGTATATGTTCACTGACAGAACTATTCTCCTCCATTTTGCAGCTATAGAACTTATTGGAGACTTCATGTCTCTCAATCCGGGCATTTTCTTGAAATATTGACTTCAACTCCTGGAACATCTCATATGCTCCATGGCATTCACAACGTCGCTGAAGTCCCGGTTCTAAGCCGTAAAGCATGGCACACTGAACTATCGAGTAGTCATCAGCTTTGCTCTGCCACACATTCATAACATCCGGAGTTGCTCCTGCAGCGGGTCTTGGACCTAGCGGTGCTTCCAGGATGTAATTCTTCTATGCAGCAATGAGGATAATCCTCAAGTTACCGACCCAGTCCGTGTAGTTGCTACCATCATCTTTCAACTTAGATTTCTCTAGGAACGCATTAAAATTCAAGGGAATGGTAGCACGGGCAATTGATCTACAACAACATATACATGCAAAAACTATTAGGTACTATGTTCATGACAAATTAAAGCGCAATTAATCATATTACTTAAGAACTCCCACTTAGATAGACATCCTCGAGTCATCTAAATGATCACGTGATCCAAATCAACTAAACCTTGTCCGATCATCACATGAGATGGAGTAGTTTTCAATGGTGAACATCACTATGTTGATCATATCTACTATATGATTCATGCCCGAACTTTCAGTCTCAGTGTTTCGAGGTCATATCTGCATATGTTAGGCTCGTCAAGTTTAACCCGAGTATTCTGCGTGCGCAACACTGGCTTGCACCCGTTGTATGTGAACGTAGAGCTTATCACACCCGATCATCACGTGGTGTCTCGGCACGACGAACTGTAGCAACGGTGCATACTCAGGGAGAACACTTATACCTCGAAATTTAGTGAGGGATCATCTTATAATGCTACCGTCGTACTAATCAAAATAAGATGCATAAAGGATAAACATCACATGCAATCAAAATAATTGATATGATATGGCCATCATCATCCTGTGCCTTCGATCTCCATCTCCAAAGCACCATCATGATCACCATCGTCACCGGCTTGACACCTTGATCGCCATCTTAGCATCGTTGTCGTCTCGCCAACTATTGCTTCTACGATTATCGCTACCGCTTAGTGATAAAGTAAAGAAATTACGTGGCGATTGCATTTCATACAATAAAGCGATAGCCATAAGGTTCCTGCCAGATGCCCATAACTTCTACAAAACATGGTCATCTCATACAACAATTTATATCTCATCACGTCTTGACCATATCACATCACAACATGCCCTGCAAAAACAAGTTAGACGTCCTCTACTTTGTTGTTGCAAGTTTTACGTGGCTACTACGGGCTTCTAGCAAGAACCGTTCTTACCTACGCATCAAAACCACAACGATTTTTCATCAAGTGTGTTGTTTTAACCTTCAACAAGGACTGGGCATAGTCAAACTCGATTCAACTAAAGTTCGAGAAACAGAAACCCGCTAACCACCTGTGTGCGAAGCACGTCGGTAGAACCAGTCTCATGAACATGGTCAAGTAATGTCGATGTAGACCGCTTCATCTAGCAATACCGCCGAATTAAAATAAGACGTTGCTGGTAAGCAGTATGACTATTATCACCCACAACTCTTTGTGTTCTACTTGTGTATATATCAGCTATGCATAGACCTGGCTTTGATACCGCTGTTGGGGAACGTAGTATTTCAAAAAAATTACTACGATCACGCAAGATCTATCTAGGAGAAGCATATCAACGAGCAGGAAGACTGTGTCCATGTACCCTCGTAGACCGAAAGCGGAAGCATTTAGTAACATGGTTGATGTAGTCGAACGTCTTCGCGATCCAACCAATCTAAGTGCCGAACGTACGGCACCTCCGCATTCAGCACACGTTCAGCTCGATGATGTCCCTCGAGCTCTTGATCCAGTTGAGGCCGAGGGAGAGTTCTGACAGCATGACGGCATGGCAACGGTGATGATGAAGTTACAGGCGCAGGGCTTTGCCTAAGCACTATGACGATATGACCGAGGTGTGTATCTCTGGAGGGGGCACTGCACACGGTTAAGAGAAACTTGTGTATTCTAGGGTTCCCCCTGCTCCTGTATATAGAGGAGGGGAGGGGAGGCCGGCCGGCCCTCCTAGGATGCGCCAGGAGAGGGGAATCCTACTAGGACTCCAAGTCCTAGTAGGTTTCCACCTAAGGAAGAGGGGAAGAAGGAAGGAAGAGGGGGAAGGGAAGTAAAGGGGCGCGCCGCCCCCTTCCCCTAGTCCAATTCGGACCCAAGGGGGGAGGCCAGCCCCTCTTGGCCCTTCCTCTCTTCCCACTAAGGCCCATCGATGCCCATTAGTTCCCCCGGGGGGTTCCGATAGCCCTCCGGCACTCCGATAATTATCCGGTACTTCTCGGAACTCATCCAATGTCCGAATAATATCGTCCAATATATCAATATTTATGTCTCGGCCATTTCGAGACTCCTCGTCATGCCCGTGATCTCATTTGGGACTCCAAACAAACTTTGGTACATCAAACCACATAACTCATAATACAAATCGTCATCGAACGTTAAGCGTGCGGACCCTATGGGTTCAAGAACTATGTAGACATGACCGAGACACGTCTCCGGTCAATAACCAATAGGGTAACTGGATTCTCATATTGGCTCCTACATATTCTACGAAGATTTTTATCGGTCAAACCTCATAACAACATATGTTGTTCCCTTTGTCATCGGTATGTTACTTGCCCGAGATTCGATCGTTGGTATCATCATACCTAGTTCAATCTCGTTACCGGCAAGTCTCTTTACTCATTCCACAATGCATCGTCCCGCAACTAACTCATTAGCCACATAGCATGCAAGGCTTATAGTTATGTGCATTACAGAGAGGGCCCAGAGATACCTCTCCGATTCACGGAGTGACAAATCCTAATCTCGATCTATGCCAACTCAATAAACACCATTAGAGACACCTATAGAGCATCTTTATAGTCACCAGGTTATGTTGTGACGTTTGATAGCACACTAAGTGTTCCTCCGGTATTCGGGAGTTGCATAATCTCATAGTCATAGGAACATGTATAAGTCATGAAGAAAGCAATAGCAATAATCTAAACGATCATAATGCTAAGCTAACAGATGGGTCTTGTCCATCACATCATTCTCTAATGATGTGATCTAGTTCATCAAATGACAACACATGTCTATGGCTAGGAAACTTAACCATCTTTGGTTAACGAGCTAGTCAATTAGAGGCATACTAGGTACACTTTGTTTGTCTATGTATTCACACATGTACCAAGTTTCTAGTTAATACAATTCTAGCATGAATAATAAACATTTATCATGATATAAGCAAATATAAATAACAACTTTATTATTGCCTCTAGGGCATATTTCCTTCAGTCTCCCACTTGTACTAGAGTCAATAATCTAGATTCCATAGTAATGATTCTAACACCCATGGAGTCTTGGTGATCATCATGTTTTGCTCGTGGAAGAGGCTTAGTCAACGGGTCAGCAACATTCAGATCCGTATGTATTTTGCAAACTTCTATGTCTCCCTCCTTGACTAGATCGCGGATGGGATTGAAGCGTCTCTTGATGTGCTTGGTTCTCTTGTGAAATCTGGATTCCTTCGCCAAGGCAATTGCTCCAGTATTGTCACAAAAGATTTTCATTGGACCCAATGCACTAGGTATTACACCTGGATCGGATATGAACTCCTTCATCCAGACTCCTTCATTTGCTACTTCCGATGTACTCCGCTTCACACGTAGATCCCGCCACGACGATCTACTTGGAACTGCACCAATTGACTACTCCTCCATTCAATATAAATACGTATCTGGTTTGTGACTTAGATTCATCCGGACCAGAGTCAAAGCTTGCATCGACGTAACCATTTACGACGAGCTCTTTGTCTCCTCAAACCTATCCTTCGTTCTTTTCAGGTATTTCAGGATATTCTTGACCGCTGTCCAGTGATCCACTCCTGGATTACTTTGGTACCTCCATACTATACTTATAGCAAGGCACACATCAGGTCTGGTACACAACATTGCATACATGATAGAACCTATGGTTGAGGCATAGGGAATGACTTTAATTTTCTCTCTATCTTCTGTAGTGGTCGGGCATTGAGTCTCACTCAACTTCACACCTTGTAACACAGGCAAGAACCCTTTCTTTGACTAATCCATTTTGAACTTCTTCAAAATCTTATCAAGGTATGTGCTTTGTGAAAGTCCAATTAAGCGTCTTGATCTATCTCTATAGATCTTGATGCCCAATACATAAGCAGCTTCATCGAGGTCTTTCATTGGAAATTCTTATTCAAGTATCCTTTTATGCTATTCAGAAATTCTATATCATTTCCAATCAACATTATGTCATCCACATATAATATTAGAAATGCTACAGAGCTCCCACTCACTTTCTTGTAAATACAGACTTCTCCAAAAGTCTGTATAAAACCATATGCTTTGATCACACTATCAAAGCGTATATTCCAACTCCGAGAAGCTTGCACCAGTCCATAAATGGATCGCTGGAGCTTGCACACTTTGTTAGCACCTTTAGGATCGACAAAACCTTCTGGTTGCATCATATAAAACTCTTCTTTAAGAAATCCATTAAGGAATTCAATTTTGACATCCATTTGCCAAATTTCATAATCACAAAATGCGGCAATTGCTAACATGATTTGGACAGACTTAAGCATCGCTACGGGTGAGAAGGTCTCATCATAGTCAACTCCTTGAACTTGTCAAAAACCTTTCACAATAAGTCGAGCTTTGTAGATAGTAACATTACCATCGGCGTCAGTCTTCTTCTTGAAGATCCATTTGTTCTCTATGGCTTGCCAATCATCGGGCAAGACAACCAAAGTCCACACTTTGTTCTCATACATGGATCCCATCTCAAAATTCATGGTCTCAAGCCATTTCGCGGAATCTGGGCTCATCATCACTTCCTCATAGTTCGTAGGTTCCTCATGGTCTAGTAACATGATGTCCAGAAAAGGATTATCGTACCACTCTGGTGTGGAACGTACTCTTGTTGACCTACGAGGTTCGGTAGTAACTTGATCTGAAGTTTCATGATCATCATCATTAACCTCCTCACTAATTGGGGTAAGAATCACTAGAACTAATTTCTGTGATGAACTACTTTCCAATTCGGGAGAAGGTACAATTACCTCATCAAGTTCTACTTTCCTCCCACTCACTTCTTTCGAGAGAAACTCCTTCTCTAGAAAGGATCCATTTTTAGCAACGAATATCTTGCCTTCCGATCTGTGATAGAAGGTGTACCCAACAGTTTCCTTTGGGTATCCTATGAAGACACATTTTTCCGATTTGGGTTCGAGCTTATCAGGTTGAAGCTTTTTCACATAAGCATTGCATGCCCAAACTTTAAAGAACGACCACTTGGGTTTCTTGCCAAACCACAATTCATATGGTGTTGTCTCAACGGATTTAGATGGTGCCCTATTTAATGTGAATGCAGCCATCTCTAAAGCATAACCCCAAAACGATAGCGGTAAATCAGTAAGAGACATCATAGATTGCACCATATCTAATAAAGTACAATTACGACATACAGACACACCATTACGTTGTGGTGTTTCAGGTGGCGTGAGTTGCGAAACTATTCCACATTGTTTCAAATGAAGACCAAACTCATAACTCCAATATTCTCCTCCACGATCAGATCCTAGTACCTTTATTTTCTTGTTATGATGATTTTCCACTTCACTCTGAAATTCTTCGAACTTTTCAATTGTTTCAGACTTATGTTTCATCAAGTAGATATACCCATATATGCTCAAATCATCTGTGAAGGTCAGAAAATAACGATACCCGCCGCGAGCCTTAACACTCATAGGACCGCATACATCAGTATGTATTATTTCCAATAAGTCAGTTGTTCGCTCCATTGTTTCGGAGAACGGAGTCTTAGTCATCTTGCCCATGAGGCATGGTTCACAAGCATCAAGTGATTCACAATCAAGTGATTCCACAAGCCCATCAGCATGCAGTTTCTTCATGCGCTTTACACCAATATGACCTAAATGGCAGTGCCACAAATAAGTTGCACTATCATTATTAAACTTACAACTTTTGGCTTTAATACTATGAATATGTGTATCACAACTATCGAGATTCAACAAAAATAGACCACTCATCAAGGGTGCATGACCACAAAAGATATTACTCATATAAACAGAAAGACCATTATTATCTGATTTAAATGAATAACCGTCTCGCATCAAACAAGATCCAGATATAACGTTCATGCTTAACGCTGGATCCAAATAACAATTATTCAGGTCTAAAACTAATCCCGAAGGTAGATGTAGAGGTAGCGTGCCGACCGCGCTCACATCAACTTTGGAACCATTTCCCACGCGCATCGTCACCTTGTCCTTAGCCAATCTTTGTTTAATCCGTAGCCCCGATTTCGGGTTGCAAATGTGAGCAATATAACCAGTATCAAATACCCATGCGCTACTACGAGCATTAGTAAGGTTCACACCAATAGCATGTGTATCAAATATACCTTTCACTTTGCCATCCTTCTTATCCGCCAAATACTTGGGGCAGTTCCACTTCCAGTGACCAGCCCCTTTGCAGTAGAAGCACTCAGTCTCAGGCTTAGGTCCAAACTTGGGCTTCTTCACTTGAGCTGCAACTTGCTTGTCGTTCTTCTTGAAGTTCCCCTTCTTCCATTTGCCCTTTTTCTTGAAACTAGTGGTCTTGTTAACCATCAACACTTGATGCTCCTTCTTGATTTCTACCTCTGCATCCTTTAGCATCGCGAAGAGCTCGGGAATAGTCTTTTCCATCCCTTGTATATTATGGTTCATCACGAAGCATTTGTAGCTTGGTGGCAGTGATTGAAGAACTCTGTCAATGACACTATTATCAGGAAGATTAACTCCCAGTTGAGTCAAGCGGTTGTGGTACCCAGACATTCTGAGTATATGTTCACGGACAGAACTATTCTCCTCCATTTTGCAGCTATAGAACTTATTGGAGACTTCATATCTCTCAATCCGGGCATTTGCTTGAAATATTAACTTCAACTCCTGGAACATCTCATATGCTCCATGATGTTCAAAACATTGGTGAAGTCCCGGTTCTAAGTTGTAAAGCATGGCATACTGAACTATCGAGTAGTCATTAGCTTTGCTGTGCCAGATATTAATAACGTCCGGAGTTGCTCCTGCAGCGGGTCTTGGACCTAGTAGTGCTTCCAGGACGTAATTGTTTTGTGCAGCAATGAGGATAATCCTCAAGTTACAGACCCAGTCTGTGTAGTTGCTACCATCATCTTTCAACTTAGCTTTCTCTTGGAACGCATTAAAATTCAAGGGAACTGTAGCACGGGCCGTTGATCTACAACAACATAGACATGCAAAAACTATTAGGTACTAAGTTCATGACAAATTAATGTTCAACAAATCGTATTACTTAAGAACTCCCACTTAGATAGACATCCCTCGAGTCATCTAAATGATCACGTGATCCAAATCAACTAAACCATGTCCGATCATCATGTGAGATGAAGTAGTTTTCAAGGGTGAACATCACTATGTTGATCATATCTACTATATGATTCATACTCGACCTTTTGGTCTCAGTGTTTCGAGGTCATATCTGCATATGCTAGGCTCGTCAAGTTTAACCCGAGTATTCTGCGTGTGCAAAACTAGCTTGCACCCGTTGTATGTGAACGTAGAGCTTATCACACCCGGTCTTCACATGGTGTCTCGGCACGACGAACTGTAGCAACGGTGCATATTCATGGAGAACACTTATACCTTGAAATTTAATGGGGGTCATCTTAACTACCGCCGTACTAATCAAAATAACATGCATAAAGGATAAACATCACATGCAATCAAAATAAGTGATATGATATGGGCATCATCATCTTGTGCCTTTGATCTCCATCTCCAAAGCACCATCCTGATCACCATCGTAACTGGCTTGACACCTTGATCTCCATCGTAGCATCGTTGTCGTCTCGCCAACTATTGCTTCTACGACTATCGCTACCGCTTAGTGATAAAGTAAAGAAATGATGTGGAAATTGCATTTCATACAATAAAGCGACAACCATAAGGTTCTTGCCAGTTGCAGATAACTTCTACAAAACATGATCATCTCATACAACCATTTATATCTCATCACGTCTTGATAATATCACATCACAACATGCCCTGCAAAAACAAGTTATACGTCCTCTACTTTGTTGTTGCAAGTTTTACGTGGCTGCTATGGGCTTCTAGCAAGAATCGTTCTTATCTACGCATCAAAACCACAACGGTTTTTCATCAAGTGTGCTGTTTTAACCTTCAACAAGGACCGGGCATAGTCAAACTCGATTCAACTAAAGTTGGAGAAACAGAAACCCGCTAGCCACCTGTGTGCGAAGCACGTTGGTAGAACCAGTCTCATGAACATGGTTATGTAATGTCGGTGTAGACCGCTTCATCAAGCAATACCACTGAATTAAAATAAGATGTTGCTGGTAAGCAGTATGACTATTATCGCCCACAACTCTTTGTGTTCTACTCATGCAAATAACATCTATGCATAGACCTGGCTCTGATACCACTATTGGGGAACATAGTATTTCAAAAAAAAACTATGATCATGCAAGATCTATCTAGGAGAAGCATAGCAACAAGTAGGGAGAGTGTGTCCATGTACCCTCGTAGACCGAAAGTGGAAGTGTTTAATACCGCGGTTGATGTAGTCGAACGTCTTCGTGATCCAACGGATCCAAGTACCGAGCGTACGACACCTCCACGTTCAGCAGACGGTCAGCTCGATGACGTCCCTCGAGCTCTTGATCAAGTTGAGACTGAGGAGGAGTTCCGACAGCACGACGACGTAACAATGGTGATGATGAAGTTATCGGAGCAGGGCTTTGCCTAAGCACTACGCCGATTTGTCTGAGGTGTGTAACTGTGGAGGGGGCACTGCACACGGTTAAGAGAAACTTGTGTATCCTAGGGTGCCCCCCAACCCCCGTATATAAAGGAGGGGAGGGGAGGCCAGCCGACCCTCCTAGGGCGCGCCAGGAGAGGGGAATCCTACTAGGACTCCAAGTCCTAGTAGGTTTCCACCTAAGGAAGAGGGGGAGAAGGAAGGAAGAGGGGGAAGGGAAGTAAAGGGGCGCGCCGCCCCCTTCCCCTAGTCCAATTCGGACCCAAGGGGGGAGGCCAGCCCCTCTTGGCCCTTCCTCTCTTCCCACTAAAGCCCATCGATGCCCATTAGTTCCCCCGAGGGGTTCCGATAGCCCTCTCGCACTCCGATAATTATCCGGTACTTCTCGGAACTCATCCAATGTCCGAATAATATCGTCCAATATATCAATCTTTATGTCTCGGCCATTTTGAGACTCCTCTTCATGTCCGTGATCTCATCCGGGACTCCGAACAAACTTCAGTACATCAAATCACATAACTCATAATACAAATCGTCATCGAACGTTAAGCGTGCGGACCCTATAGGTTCAAGAACTATGTCGACATGACCGGGACACATCTCCGGTCAATAACCAATAGCAGAACCTGGATGCTCATATTGGCTCCTACATATTCTAAGAAGATCTTTATCGGTCAAACCTCATAACAACATACGTTGTTCCCTTTGTCATCGGTATGTTACTTGCCCGAGATTCGATCATTGGTATCATCATACCTAGTTCAATCTCGTTACCGGCAAGTCTCTTTATTCATTCTGTAATGCATCATCCCGCAACTAACTCATTAGTCACATTTCTTGCAAGTCTTATAGTGATGTGCATTACTGAGAGGGCCCAGAGATACCTCTCCGATTCACGGAGTGACAAATCCTAATCTCGATCTATGCCAACTCAACAAACACCATCGGAGACACCTGTAGAGCATCTTTATAATCACCCAGTTACGTTGTGACGTTTGATAGCACACTAAGTGTTCCTCCGGTATTCGGGAGTTGCATAATCTCATAGTCAGAGGAACATGTATAAGTCATGAAGAAAGCAATAGCAATAAAACTAAACGATCATAATGCTAAGCTAACGGATGGGTCTTGTCCATCACATCATTCTCTAATGATGTGATCCCGTTCATCAAATGACAACACATGTCTATGGCTAGGAAACTTAACCATCTTTGATTAACGAGCTAGTCAAGAAGAGGCATACTAGGGACACTTTGTTTGTCTATGTATTCACACATGTATTAAGTTTCCGGTTAATACAATTCTAGCATGAATAATAAACATTTATCATGATATAAGGAAATATAAATAACAACTTTATTATTGCCTCTAGGGCATATTTCCTTCAGTGATAGCATTTATCTTCTCCTGGTTAGCTTTGATGCCCCATTTTGAGACCAGGAATCCCAATAGTTTACCTGCAGGCACATCAAAAACACACTTGGTTGGGTTAGGCATCATTTGTAGACCCGGAGATTGTCAAAAGTTTCTTTTAGATCATCTAGGAGTATCCTTCTTCCTAGACTTAACCATGATATCATCCACATAAGCATGAATGTTGCGCCCAATCTGACTGTGAAAACAATTCTAAACATAGCGTTGATAAGTCGCCTGACCCTCTTGAGCCCAAAAGGAATAGAAACATAGCAGAAAGCTCCAAAAGGCGTAATGAAATCCATCTTCCCTTCGTCTTTTACTGCCATCTTGATCTGATGATAACCAGAATAAGCATCCAAGAAGCATAGGCTTTCACAACCCGTCATTGCATCAATGATCTGATCGATACGGGGGAGGGCAAGCGGATCAGCTGGACAAGCTTTGTTGAGATCCGTGTAGTTAACACACATACGCCATGTGTCATTCTTCTTCAGTATAAGCACAGGGTTAGCCAACCACTCAGGGTGAAAAACTTCAACGATAAACCCAGCCGCTAAGAGCCGGGCCACTCTTCTCCAATATCCTTATGTCGCTCTTCATTGAACCGACGGTGGAACTGTTTGACCGGCTTAAACTTAGGATCCACATTAAGAGTGTGCTCCGCGAATTCTCTCAGTGCACCCGACATGTTAGAAGGTTCCCATGCAAAGATGTCCCAATTCTCACAGATGAACTCGATGAGCACGCTTTCCTATTTAGGATCCATATTAGCCCCCACAGTGAACTGCTTAGATGAGTCATCAGGGACAAAATCAACTTGCTTAGTATCATCAGCCGACATAAACTTCAACAAAGGGTCTTGCTCCATGGTGGGCTTCTTCAGAGGGGTCATATCATCCGGGTCAACATTATCTTTGTAAAACTTAAGCTCCTCAGTAGCACAAGCTGACTCTGCATAAGCCACGTCTCCTTCCTCGCATTCCAAGGCGACTTTCCGATCACCATGGACTGTAATTGTGCCCTTTCGCCCTAGCATCTTGAGCTGTAAATAGACATAGCAAGGGCGAGCCATGAACTTAGCATAAGCCGGTCGTCCGAACAAGGCATGATAGGGAGTCTTGATTTTGACCACCTCAAACCACAATGTCTCTGCTCTATAATCATAGTCATTACCAAAGGCTATTTCCAGGGCAATTTTTCCGACCGGATACGCCGACTTTCCAGGCACCACACCATGGAAAACTGTGGAAGACGACTTAAGATCCTTGTCAGATAAATTCATCCAACGAAAAGTGTCGTAGTATAGGATGTTGATGCTACTGCTACCGTCCATAAGCACCTTAGTAAACTTATAACCACCATATTGAGGGGCCATCACAAGGGCTAACTGACCCGGGTTATCAACTCGCGGCGGTTGATCCACCCTGCTCCATGATATCGTGTGCTCAGACCATCTCAAATACCGTAGAGCAGCCGGGTCTACCGCATGAACCGCCCGCTTATGGACCTTTTGATCTCGCTTGCAAAGACTTGTGGTGAAAACATGGTACTGGCCACCATTGAGCTGCTTTGGATTACTCTAATACCCTGATTGATTACCTTGCTGCTTATTACCATGACAAGACTGTTGGTTATAACCGCCCTGGTTACCTTGATCTAGATAGCCGGAATTTGAGCCGCCGCCACCAAAGCCGGACCCTTGTGAGCCGGATCCTGACTCGCCAGGTGGCCCATTATTATTGCCATGATTCTGACTGAGGCTATAATTCCTGAACTCTCGCATAACCCAACAATCCTTCCAAGCATGAGCGGGGGCTAATTGGGACGATTGTGCTTCGGGCATGGGTCATTAAGCGCTGCCTCAAGATTAAAAGGCTTTGCACCGCCAAAGGGCGGCTTACCATTACCATTGCGGCGCTGGTTCTTATACCCGGTGTTGGTGTTAGCCACTAGATCTGACCCGTCATTGGGGTGTCTGCACTTACCACCGTTACCCTGGTTGTTGCCATTATGCCCTGCCCCGTTCTGCTGCTGGCCCTTACCATTGCCTCTCTTTTTTTCCTTGTTGGATTTCTCATCATCAGATCTAGGGTCTTTAGTGGTATTAGAGTCTGCATACTTAATGAGAGCCGACATGAGCTCACCCA
This sequence comes from Triticum aestivum, assembly GCF_018294505.1. NCBI lineage: Eukaryota > Viridiplantae > Streptophyta > Magnoliopsida > Poales > Poaceae > Triticum > Triticum aestivum. The sequence goes on from NC_057798.1 coordinate 450,086,542, forward strand.
TGTCATTACAATGACGCTTAAGCCGCCCGAGTTTTTGCTTAAGGGGGGCAAAGTGACAGTTCTTCTCCAGGGTTAGAACCGCCTGACCCGCTGCAATACTATCAAACGAGTGAATAATTGCTGAGACCCGCTGGACCCGATGGTGATCTGACTCATCCTCATGTTCCACACTGTTATCGAGATCGCTAATTGTCAGAGGATGTTTGCATGTGCCTTGAATTTTTTTAATGAACCACGCTTTCAACTCTGCCCATGAGTTGATGGAATTAGGAGGTAACCCTTTTAACCATGTACAAGCTGCCCCTTCCAACATCATAGTAAAGTACTTGGCACAGACCGCATCATTGACATCAAACATCTCCATTGCTAATTCGTAACTCTCTATCCAGCCTTCAGGGGGAGGTCAGCCGTATAATTGGGCACCTTGCGAGGACCCTTGAAAAATCCTTAGGCAGACGTTTGTTACGCAAAGCTGGTACTAAACATAGTACCCCAACAGACCTGGAACTTACACCGGCTCCTACTGAAGCCGAATGGGTCACCGAAGGCTGCTGATACGCTCTTAGTTGAGCCGTCGCTGCTGCCTCCGCCTCTCGGCGGGCTCTGGCCTCATCGACGATCGCCTGAGCATTAGTAAGGGGAGGCTTATTCCCACGGGGCGGTTCATCCTAGGGTGTTCGATGACTTTGTTCACTGCTGGAAACCGCGGGCGACTCAACACGCCGGTTGTAACTATGATTTGGGAGAGGAGTCGAGTGCACCCGATCACGGCTACATGAATATTTCTCCTGTTGTGCAACCGCTGTTTATAAGAGCTCAATCGCGTCCTGCGCCTATTCTGCGAAGGGTGTCTCATTAGTAAGGGCGGCGCATTGAGCCGGGTAGCTGCCGCTAACATGTTATCCACTGGGTTAGAATAATGATCGGGTGGTGTCAAAAAACACTGAGGCGGGGTCTGATCCCTATGTGGTAGATCTCGCAAGCAAGGCTGGGCTGCTGCCCCACTCCCTGGCACCTCTGTAGCTCGGGCTGTGCCTGGAGGATTACTCGGCCCTGCCGCAGGCGTGTTAAAAAGGTTCCTCGCCTCATACTCCAAAGTCAAACGGGTTTGGTGCCTCCTGCGAAGAACAACATTAGAGGTGTTCTGATCCAAACTTAAGTGAAAAGCCTCCGCCCTGATATGCTGTAACTCAACATCCATCTGGGATCGTTTTGCTGCATCCTGACATTCTCTGTGTTGAGATCCTTCTGGCCTTTGGCTACCAGATCTTGCACCTTTGCAACCTCTACATTGTGCTCCGCCTGATTCATCACAGTGACTTCTGTCGCTAACAAAGTTGTCAAAGTGCCCAAGAGATCCGACAAAACTTGAGTCGGCGGCCTATCTGAGCCGCCAACACCAGCCGCAGTTGAGCCGGATGTCATAGATGCAGCCGTTGACGAATTGAGAGTCGGCCCTGTGCCAGCCATGAAGATAGCAGCCCGAAGAGGCGGCTCATAGGGGTCTGGAATACTGTCATCATCGGAATAGCCCCCAAGCCCGCTATCTCAAAGCAGGTAAATCAACTCCGTTCTCTGGGCGAGGACTCATCACCTGAGTAGATGAGAGTCTCTCCTCCAGATATGGACTCCTTCGCAAGATCCATGCCATGCGCAAGTCCGACGAAAACACGCTTCCGACCAGGTTGAACCCTGGCGGGTCACGCACGCCAAGCCGGCTCAATGATGTCAGTGCAGGTGTTCGGCTCAGGCTCTGATCCGCCTATCTTGCCGATGAAGACGTGAATTCCGCCAAGGGGACCCGGTACCCGTACTCGATTTAGTCGGCCTCAAAGCTCCAGCCAGCATCATCGATGTAGAGCTTCCTACGGCGACTCTTGGTCATCTTGCCAACAACGCATCCCTCAATCCCTGGGAAAGAGACCTTGAAGAACTCAAAAACACCATTCACTGGCCCCATGGTAGGCACCAACAGTCGTGGTTTTGTCACGGCAGATGCCCTTGTGAAAGGACTTAGGTGTGGAGCCATCGCTATAGTGACTAGCTTGAAGGGTTTGAGTGGGACGAAAGGCACGAGTTTACCCAGGTTCGGTCCCTCACCGACAAGGTAAAAGCCTACTTCCTGCTTTGTGTTGTATCGATTGAGTATCGATTACAAGGGAGCGGAATCGCTTAACCTAGCTCTCGATCGATTGTAACTTGAGTATACCCGCCGCAGGGTCTCGCCTTTATATACCCGCTGCAATATAACTTGAGTATAATCGCTCAAAGATGGTTATGGTTTCCTAACCATAGACATGAGTTGTCATTTGATAATGGGATCACATCATTCGGAGGATGATGTGATGGACAGACCCAACCATAAACTTAGCAACATATTGTTTAGTTATTTGTTATAGCTTTCTTGATGTCAAGTATTAGCTCCTTAGACCATGAGATCATGCCACTCCCGGATACCGAAGGAATGCCTTGTGTGCTGTCAAACATCACTTCGTAACTTGGTGATTATAAAGGTGCTCTACAAGTATCTCCAAGGTGTCTATTGGGTTGCATGGATCGAGACTGGGATTTGTCGCTCCGTGTGGGAGAAAGATATATCTAGGCCCTCTCGATAATACAACATCATAAGAAGCTTCATGTGACTAATGAGTTTATTCACGGGATCTTGTATTATGTAACAAGTTAAGAGACTTGCCGGTAACGGGATTGAACTAGGTATGGAGATACCGATGATCGAATCTTGGGCAAGTAACATATCACCGGACAAAGGGAATTGCATATGGGATTGACTGAATCCTTGACATCATGGTTCAACCGATAAAGATCTTCGTTGAATATGTAGGAATCAATATGGGCATCCATGTCCCACTAATGATTATTGATCGAAGAGGAGTCTCGGTCATGTCTGCATGTTCCCGAACCCGTAGGATCGCACGCTTAACGTTCAGTAGTGCTAGGGTAGTGTTGAGATATTAATAGTGGAAATTCCAAAGGTTCGTCGGAGTCCCGAATGCGATCTGGGACACCATGAGGAGCTATTGAATGGTCCATAGGTAAAGATTCATATATTGAAAGTTGTTTTTAGGGTTCCAGAAAAAGTTTGTTTTTTTTGGTATTGTACCGGGAAAGTTCTAGAAGGTTCCGGAGTGGGGCCCACCTGCATGGGGCCCACATGAACATTGGTAGTGAGGAAAGTCCCCACAACCCTAGTCTAGGCGCACCAAGATCCTCCCTTAAAAGGAATAATATCATATCACGAAAGGATAAGATCAGAATCCGTAAAAAGGGGGGATAGCGATCGATGGGGAAGGAAAGGAGGGATTTCCTTCCTCCCCCTTTGACCAACGACCCTAGGGCAGAGCAATCCACCAGCCCCCTCCACGCCCATATAAAGCTGGGGAGGCATTAGGGGCAGCCTGTAATGCCCCGGATTCGTTGCGCCAGGTGTCAGCCAGTTATTCGTCATTGTTGCCATGTCATTTCTTGCGTGTTGCATTTTATCATGTCATCATGTGCATTGCATTGCATACGTGTTCGTCTCATGCATCCGAGCAATTTCCCCGTTGTCCGTTTTGCAATCCGGCGCTCCTATGCCCTCCGGCGTCCCCTTCTTGCCTCTCTTCGTGAGCGGGTGTTAAACATTCTCGGAATGGACCGAGGTTTGCCAAGTGGCCTTGGTATAGCACCGGTGGACAGCCTGTCAAGTTTCGTGCCATTTGGAGGTCGTTTGATACTCCAACGGTTAACCGCGTAGCCCAAAACCCCCCTTCTCTTTGCGGCCCAACGCCTCTCCAAAGTGGCCCAAAACCCATCTAACTCCCTTCTATGCTCTCGGTCGTTTGATCATGATCGCGTGGCCGAAAACCGCTCCTCATTTGGACTCTCCTAGCTCCCTCTACCTATAAATATGTGCTCCCCCCCTGGATTTTTCGAGCAGATGAAACCCTAGCCCCGCTCCTCCCCGCCGCCAGACATGTCCGCCTCCGCGTCGGACGTGCCCACCGCTGCC
>NC_057798.1:450090818-450097880 GCF_018294505.1 Triticum aestivum
GCGGAGCCCATCCGGGGCCCGCGCGAGCCCGGTCGCGCCGCCGCCCAGGCCCGAGCGCCGACGCTGCTCGCCCCCGCCGCCGGCGAGCCTCCGCCCGCCCGTCGTGGACCGCGCCCCTCGTCGGAGCGCCTCCGGTGACCCCAACCTCGCCGCCCCGGAGCCGGCTCCCAGCCGCCGACATCCTCCGCCGCCGCGCCCTGCCCGGGTCGCGCCGCCCGGCCCCGCGGCCTCCTCCGCCGGCGCCGCCCCGCGCCCTCCCTCCGGCCTCCTCCGCGTCTCCGGCCGTCTCCCCCGTCTCCGGCATGGTCTCCGGCGAGATCCGCCGCCGCATCAAAATCCGTGCCCAGATCCGAAGGTTGACCCCGTATATTCCTCTAAGTCCCGAATAATCTTTGTCATTATCATGCCATGTTCATCGCATCGTATCTCTACATCCGTAGCTCCGTTTTGTGCGTGTAATATGTCAAATTGTTCGCCTCAACGATTACTTCATTTCATTCCATTGCATCATATTCATTTGAGCTCATCTTGATGCCTGAATCATTGTTGCAAGAGTGCTTCATGATGTTGACTGCTGTCTGTTAACAGAACGTGCTCTTTTGTCATTTTTGCCATGATTGATGTGTGCGTCCTATGAGGTTGATGTCTACATGTGTTTTGATCTATGCTATGTCTTCTTTATAGAGGTGCTTACCATGTATTTTTGTGATCAATGTGGTGACTAGCACAAGCATGCAAACTAGGCATCGCGATGTTGCTGATTTTAGTCCTTGTTCTGCTGTTATTTTGATGCCATGTAAACTTGATGCTACAGAGAGATCCATGCATATTTTGAGATACTTCAGTAATGATGTTTTGAACATATGGTTGTTATCTATCCATTCATGCCCCTGTTTGCAATTATGTAGTAGTCTAGCATGTCATTTTCGTGCTCTACTTTTGCTTCAAAATGTTTCCTGGAAGATTGTTTACATGTTATTCAATTTTGCCAAGGTTGTTGTAGTTGATCCTTGCATGCTATGAACTTGCTCTTGCCATGCTTAGCTTCACAAACATGCCTTCTTACTGTTGGTTGCCTTGCCATGCCATGTATTGCTCTGTGGTGAGTGGTTCAAGCTCACAAACATGCCTTCATAATTTTGTTTCTGCCATGTTTGAATCTGTAATATAACTTGCTATGTTTACATGGGTGCCATCATATTTTCTGATCCTTTTTGGCTCATGGTCAGTAAGGGACTTCTGATCTATGCAATTAGTAGATTCATGCAATGCCTTTCTTTTCCATTATAAGTTCATGTAACATGTTGTTTGATAGCTCTAAACATTGCAACCTGATGTTATTTTCTACAAAGTCTGATTTGTTATTACTTGCAATCTTGCCACGTGTGTTTGAGCATGTTCTAGTGATTTCTGAAGATAGCTCAGTGTTCATGTTTTGTTGTGCTTTACTTGTACATCATGTCCATGCCTTTTGTTCTCATGTTGGGGTGCTATAGCATGTTGTTTTGATGCTTGCAATATGCCCAGTTGCTGTTTTGGACAAATTGTTGCTATAACTTGTTTAGTGTGTGTGTGTTGAACCGTTGCTCCGTTTTGAGTGTGCTCTATATGAAACTTGCTTAGAATTGCATGTAGCTTCATATTATCATGTTGCATCCTTGTTTTGAGGTGTTTGCTTGATGTTTGGGTGCATTTTGCATCAATGCCATGTTTAACTTGTGTTGCTCATATCTTCTAGGCCGTAGCTCTGAATTAAATGAACTTTATATGTAACTTGACTAGAATCTCGTGTAAATCATCTTTGTGCATCCTAACTTGCTGTTTAACAACTTGAACATAAGGTTTATTCAGATCTGGACCAATTTCGAAATATGCATATGAGGACTTACCGGAATTGTTATATGTTGTTCCCGGCCTCATTTAAACTTGCCTTGATGTGTTGCTCTTGTTTGCATCATCTCTTGCCATAAGTAGCTTCATGTAGCTTTGTCATGCATCATGCTTGGTTGTGCATCATGTCTTGTTCATGTGTGGTGTGTTTACCATGTTGTGTGCTTCTTTTCGATAGTTCCCGTTTCGTTGCGATCGTGAGGATTCGTTCGTCTACGCTTGGTTCGTCTTCGTGGCTTCATCTTCTTCATGGACTCGTTCTTCTTCCTTGCGGGATTTCAGGCAAGATGACCGCTACCCTGGATCTCACTACTATCATTGCCATGCTAGTTCCTTTGTTCTATCGCTATGCTGCGTTACCTATCTTTTGCTCATCAAGCCTCCCATATTGCCATGAACCTCTAACCTTTGACACTTTTCCTACGCAAACCGTTGCTTGGCTATGTTACCGCTTTTGCTCAGCCCCTCTTATAGCGTTGCTAGTTACAGGTGAAGTTGAAGATTGCTCCATGGTGGACAGGATTTTGGTTGGGATATCACAATATCTCTTATATTATTGATGCATCTATATACTTGGTAAAGGGTGGAAGACTCGGCCATTTGCCTGGTGTTTTGTTCCACTCTTGCCGCCCTAGTTTCTGTCATACCGGTGTTATGTTCCCGGATTTTGCGTTCCTTACGCGGTCGGGTGATTTATGGGACCCCCTTGACAGTTCGCTTTGAATAAAACTCCTCCAGCAAGGCCCAACCTTGGTTTTACCATTTGCCTCACCACCACCTATACCCTTCCCTTGGGTCGGCCAACCCAAGGGCCATCTTTATTTTAGCCCCCCCCCCGGGCCAGTGCTTGTCTAAGTGTTGGTCCGAACTGAGCTGCCTGCGGGGCCACCTCGGGGCAACTTGAGGGTTGGTTTTACTCGTAGCTAGTCTCATCCGGTGTTGCCCTGAGAACGAGATATGTGCAGCTCCTATCGGGATTTGTCGGTGCATCGGGCGGCTTTCCTGATCTTGTTTTACCATTGTCGAGATGTCTTGTAAACCGGGATTTCGAGTCTGATCGGGTCTTCCTGGGAGAAGGTATATCCTTCGTTGATCGCGAGAGCTTATCATGGGATAAGTTGGGACACCCCTGCAGGGTATAATCTTTCGAAAGCCGTGCCTGCGGTTATAGGCAGATGGGAATTTGTTAATGTCCGGTTGTAGATAACTTGACACCAGATCCGAATTAAAACGCATCAACCGCGTGTGTAGCCGTGACGGTCTCTTCTCGGCGGAGTCCGGGAAGTGAACACGGTTTCTGGGTTATGTTTGACGTAAGTAGGAGTTCAGGATCACTTCTTGATCATTGCTAGCTTCACGTTCGTTCCTTTTGCTCTCTTCTCGCTCTTATTTGCGTATGTTAGCCACCATATATGCTTAGTCGCTGCTGCAACCTCACCACTTTACCCCTTCCTTTCCCTTTAAGCTTTGCTAGTCTTGATACCCATGGTAATGGGATTGCTGAGTCCTCGTGGCTCACAGATTACTACAACAACAGTTGTAGGTACAGGTTGTGCGATGATCATGACGCGAGAGCGATGCTTGCTTGCGTTGAGTTCTTCTTCTGCTTCTTCTTCGATCAGGGATAGGTTCCAGGTCGGCAGCCAGGGCTAGCAGGGTGGATGTCGGTTGAGTTTCTGTTTGTGTTTCATCCGTAGCCGGATGATGCTCTGATGTATTGTGATGTTGTATTCGTGTGGCATTGTTTGCCTCTTGTATGTATCCCCATCTATTATGTAATGTTGATGTAATGATATCCACCTTGCAAAAGCGTTTCAATATGCGGGTCTATCCTTGGTGGGACCTTCGAGTTCCTTTTGGATAGGGTCGCATATTGGGCATGACAAGTTGGTATCAGAGCCTCGACCGACCCTAGGAGCCCCCTTGATTGATCGTGTAGTTTGGCCATTGTTGAGTCTAGAAGAAAACTGTTTTCAGAGTCTAGTTATGTCGGAGAGTAGGAATTCTTTTTACTCGTTAGCCCCTTCATCGCTCTGGTGAGGAATCTTGACGTAGGTGTTTTGAATTACTCCTCTTCCCCTTAAAAAATTTTCTTTAGGATCATGCAGTTGGTTTTTCGATCGTTGGTTCTCAGCTCTTTTGATCCGGTGCATTTCTCGTCAAGTTGACTCGAGCCTCTTCATCATTGAGTTCAATCCTCAGTTGTTTTCTTTCCCACCCGCCCACCCTTTTCTTCTCGGAGCCGGAGTCTAATAGAGTATCCATCCTACTCGTGCGAAGTCTTTGCTTTCTTTCTTCAATGATTTCAACCGGTCTTTTCTCTTCAAGATAGTCGTCGGTTTTCCCCTTCCAAGTTGCCTTTGTTTTTCCCACCCTCCCACCCTTTTTCTTCCCGGAGTCTGACTCTCTCTCGACCATCTATTTCATTCGTGTGGAGCATCTTCAGTCTTTCGTAAATTATCTCAACCGGTGAATTCTCATCTCGTTCGTCATTCTTCATCTCTTTTTCTTTCCGGTGGTTTCATGTCAAGTTTTTGGGTTGATCACATTCTTTTCCTTGGATCAAGTGTTTTCCCTGCTTGTTCGCCTCTCGCCATCTTATCCTTCCGGAGTGTTCAAGACATCTCAAGAGATTTGTTTGTGTCCGAGTTAATTCGAGGTTGTCACCTCATTCAAATATTTCAATTGTTCCGGTGCTTCATCTATCTGTTCATCATCCCTTTCCAACGGTGTTTTCTCTCTAGTGGGCCCATAACCCACATGTCTTTTCCCAGGATCTTACCTGACTCTTCTAATTATTCCGGAGCTATTCCTAATTCTTTTCAAAGTGTGACGTAAGAATGGATTTCACCAGTCACATGCCTTCTCCAAGATCGCTTTCAAATTCTTTTCAATGTTGGCTCAACCTCTTTGCTTTTCATTCTTCCGGAGAATCTCAATAATTTTGGTGGTGTTTCTCGTCTTCTTTTGAAGACCGAAGAAGAGTTTTCCTCTAAATCTTGTCTGTCCTCTCGAAGATTCATGGTTCTAGCTTCATATCATCCTCTCGAATTATTTCAGTTTGGCAGATATTCTTTTCTTACCCATCCGGAGTATGTAAGGAGTTGTTTTTCCATCTCTTTTCGCCCGAGGCCATCATTTCGGAAGATTTCTTCATTCTCAGTTTTCAGCTTCGTTCTCCGATTGTTCTAAATTCTTCTCTTCGCTCGTCTCCATATTCTTCCGGTGATTCCATCAAGTGTTCTTTAATCAGCTCATTATCTCTTCGTTCTTTTGTATCTAAATCCCCTCGAGCATATTTGTTCTTCTAATTCTTCCCGGTGATTCATTCTCTTTCATCAGTCATTTTCGAATTCTTACGATGGTTCCTTCAGATTCCTTTTTCCTTTGTCATCATTTTAATCTTTTCGTTCTTTTCAATCCTACCGGTGGTTCATGAAGACCTTCTCAGGTTTTGTGCTATCCCTTCTCAAATCCTTTTCAAGAAGAATAAGTAATATGCAAAATCCATTGTTTGTCATCAGTTTAATTTGATGAAGGATAAGCATACAATAAATCTTATTCTTATTTCAACTTGTGAGTAATCCTTTTCTTCGGAGTTTGTTCTTAATGAATAAATTCTAGTTCCAAGTGTTTTCATCTTTTCTTTTCCGAAGTTCAATTTTCCTCGACCATTTCATCGGAACCTCCATCTAAATCATCGCAAGGCTCATCTTATTCGTTCATCCTTAATTCTATCTCATCATCCTTTTGTTACTGGAGTTCTTCATGGTGGTTCTTCATGATTTAATTCATTCTTCAAGTGTTCGTCAAGATTTTGTCGGTGGAGTTCAAGTATCTTTTCTTCTCACACCTCGAAGTGCAATAAATTCTCCATATTCTTTTGAAGTGGAGTTTTGCATTTGTTCGTTCTTCTAAGCTATCCAATGATTTCCGTTTGTGGTCGGTTATCACCTCATAATTTTGAGATGTTTTCCTATAAGACCACAACAAGCTTATTCTTTCGTTGTTGATTTTCTCAACAACTCCATTCAACCTTTTCTTCTAAGGTTGCTTTTTATTTCATTCGTGGCACAAGTTGTCATTTTCTTCTCCGTTCTTTTCATTCAACTCTTTTAATTCTTTCCAGAGGTTTTGTGTCATGTCTTCATCAAGTATCATTCCGTCCTCTCAAGCTCATGTTCTATTCTTTCCATGTTCAATCGGAGTTTTGCCTAAATCCTTTCAGCCTTATTCGTTTCTTATCTCGATCTAACCGGAGTGGTTTCATAGTCTATCTGATTCCATGAACTTTTGATTCTCGTCATTCTCGCTGTTCCTCTCTTATTCTCGGGAGCTCTCGATTTTTTGCTTCTTCTCTTCAGTTCTTGTTTCACCTCATCCCTTTTCCCTTCCGTCTCGGTCCTAAGATCTCGGGACGAGATCTCTTGTTAGTGGAGGAGTGTTGTAACGCCCCGGATTCGTTGCGCCAGGTGTCAGCCAGTTATTCGTCGTTGTTGCCATGTCATTTGCTTGCGTGCTGCATTTTATTATGTCATCATGTGCATTGCATTGCATACGTGTTCGCCTCATGCATCCGAGCATTTTCCCCGTTGTCCGTTTTGCAATCCGGCGCTCCTATGCCCTCCGGCGTCCCCTTCTTGCCTCTCTTCGTGAGTGGGTGTTAAACATTCTCGGAATGGACTGAGGTTTGCCAAGCGGCCTTGGTATAGCACCGGTAGACCGCCTGTCAAGTTTCGTGCCATTTGGAGGTCGTTTGATACTCCAACGGTTAACCGCGTAGCCCGAAACCCCCCCTTCTCTTTGTAGCCCAACGCCTCTCCAAAGTGGCCCAAAACCCATCTAACTCCCCACTATGCTCTCGGTCGTTCGATCACGATCGCGTGGCCAAAAACCGCTCCTTATTTGGACTCTCCTAGCTCCCTCTACCTATAAATGTGTGCTCCCCCCCGGATTTTTCGCGCAGATGAAACCCTAGCCCCGCTCCTCCCCGCCGCCGGACATGTCCGCCTCCGCGTCGGACGTGTCCACCGCCGCCGCCACATCGCTCCGGCCAATGAGAGGCCGCCATGTCACCGCGCCGCCGCCCACAGCCAATCGAGGCGCGCCACGCGTCCCCGCCAGATCCCCACCGCGCCGTGGCCCGCGGAGCCCATCCGGGGCCCGCGCGAG
>NC_057798.1:450098274-450110532 GCF_018294505.1 Triticum aestivum
CCGCGGCCTCCTCCGCGGGCGCCGCCCCGGCCGAGCTGCGCCGCCGCCCCGCGCCCTCCCTCCGGCCTCCTCCGCGTCTTCGGACGTCTCCCCCATCTCCGGCATGGTCTCCGGCGAGATCCGCCGCTGCATCAAAATCCGTGCCCAGATCCGAAGGTTGACCCCGTATATTCCTCTCAAGTCCCGAATAATTTTTGTCATTATCATGCCATGTTCATCGCATCGTATCTCTGCATCCGTAGCTCCGTTTTGTGCGTGTAATATGTCAAATTGTTCGTCTCAACAAGTACTTCATTTCACTCTATTGCATCATATTCATTTGAGCTCATCTTGATGCCTGAATCATTGTTGCAAGAGTGCTTCATGATGTTGACTGCTGTCTGTTAACAGAACGTGCTCTTTTGTCATTTTTGACATGATTGATGTGTGCATCCTATGAGGTTGATGTCTACATGTTTTTGATTTATGCTATGTCTTCTTTACAGAGGTTCTTACCATGTATTTTTGTGATCAATGTGGTGACTAGCACAAGCATACAAACTAGGCATCGTGATGTTGCTGATTTTAGTCCCTGTTTTGCTGTTATTTTGATGCCATGTAAACTTGATGCTACAGAGAGATCCATGCATATTTTGAGATACTTCACTAAGGATGTTTTGAACATATGGTTGTTATCTATCCATTTATGCCCTTGTTTGCAATTATAGAGTAGCCTAGCATGTCATTTTCGTGCTCTACTTTTGCTTCAAAATGTTTCCTGGCAGATTGTTTACATGTTATTCAATTTTGCCAAGGTTGTTGTAGTTGATCCTTGCATGCTATGAACTTGCTCTTGCCATGCTTAGCTTCACAAACATGCCTTCTTACTGTTGGTTGCCTTTCCATGCCATGTATTTCTCTGTGGTGAGTGGTTCAAGCTCACAAACATGCCTTCATAATTCTGTTTCTGTCATGTTTGAATCTGTAATATAAGTTGCTATGTTTACATGGGTGCCATCATATTTTCTGATCCTTTTTGGCTCATGGTCAGTAAGGGACTTTTGATCTATGCAATTAGTAGATTCATGCCATGCCTTTGTTTGCCATTATAAGTTCCTGTAACATGTTGTTTGATAGCTCTAAACACTGCAACCTGATGTTATTTTCTGCAAAGTCTGAATTGTTATTACTTGCAATCTTGCCACGTGTGTTTGAGCATGTTCTAGTGATTTCTGGAGATAGCTCAGTGTTCATGTTTTGTTGTGCTTTACCTGTACATCATGTCCATGCCTTTTGTTCTCATGTTGGGGTGCTGTAGCATGCTGTTTTGATGCTTGCAATATGCCCAGTTGCTGTTTTGGACAGATTGTTGCTATAACTTGTTTAGTGTGTGTGTGTTGAACCGTTGCTCCGTTTTGAGTGTGCTCTATATGAAACTTGCTTAGAATTGCATGTAGCTTCATATTATCATGTTGCATCCTTGTTTTGAGGTGTTTGCTTGATGTTTGGGTGCATTTTGCATCAATGCCATGTTTAACTTGTGTTGCTCATATCTTCTAGGCCGTAGCTCTGAATTAAATGAACTTTATACGTAACTTGACTAGAATCTCGTGTAGATCATCTTTGTGCATCCTAACTTGCTATTTAACAACTTGAACATAAGGTTTATTCAGATCTGGACCAATTTCTAAATATGCATATGAGGACTTACCGGAATTGTTATATGTTGTTCCCGGCCTCATTTAAACTTGCCTTGATGTGTTGCTCTTGTTTGCATCATATCTTGCCATGAGTAGCTTCATGTAGCTTTGTCATGCATCATGCTTGGTTGTGCATCATGTCTTGTTCATGTGTGGTGTGGTTACCATGTTGTGTGCTTCTTTTCGATAGTTCCCGTTTCGTTGCGATCGTGAGGATTCGTTCGTCTACGCTTGGTTCGTCTTCGTGGCTTCATCTTCTTCATGGACTCGTTCTTCTTCCTTGCGGGATTTCAGGCAAGATGACCGCTACCCTGGATCTCACTACTATCATTGCTATGCTAGTTGCTTCGTTCTATCGCTATGCTGCGTTACCTATCTTTTGCTCATCAAGCCTCCCATATTGCCATGAACCTCTAACCTTTGACACTTTTCCTATGCAAACCATTGCTTGGCTATGTTACCGCTTTTGCTCAGCCCCTCTTATAGCGTTGCTAGTTGCAGGTGAAGTTGAAGATTGCTCCATGGTGGACAGGATTTTGGTTGGGATATCACAATATCTCTTATATTATTAATGCATCTATATACTTGGTAAAGAGTGGAAGACTCGGCCCTTTGCCTGATGTTTTTTTTCCACTCTTACCGCCCTAGTTTCTGTCATACCGGTGTTATGTTCCCGGATTTTGCGTTCCTTACGCGGTCGGGTGATTTATGGGACCCCCTTGACAGTTCGCTTTGAATAAAACTCCTCCAGCAAGGCCCAACCTTGGTTTTACCATTTGCCTCACCACCACCTATACCCTTCCCTTGGGTCGGCCAACCCAAAGGTCATCTTTATTTTAGCCCCCCCCCCCCGGGCTAGTGCTTGTCTAAGTGTTGGTCCGAACTGAGCTGCCTGCGGGGCCACCTCGGGGCAACTTGAGGGTTGGTTTTACTCATAGCTAGTCTCATCCGGTGTTGCCCTGAGAACGAGATATGTGCAGCTCCTATCGGTATTTGTCGGTGCATCGGGCGGCTTTGCTGGTCTTGTTTTACCATTGTCGAAATGTCTTGTAAACCGGGATTCCGAGTCTGATCGGGTCTTCCTGGGAGAAGGTACATCCTTCGTTGATCGCGAGAGCTTATCATGGGCTATGTTGGGACACCCCTGCAGGGTATAATCTTTCGAAAGCCGTGCCTGCGGTTATAGGCAGATGGGAATTTATTAATGTCCGGTTGTAGATAACTTGACACCAGATCCGAATTAAAATGCATCAACCGCGTGTGTAGCCGTGACGGTCTCTTCTCGGCGGAGTCCGGGAAGTGAACACGGTTTCTGGGTTATGTTTGACGTAAGTAGGAGTTCAGGATCACTTCTTGATCATTGCTAGCTTCACGTTCGTTCCTTTTGCTCTCTTCTCGCTCTTATTTGCGTTTGTTAGCCACCATATATGCTTAGTCGCAGCTGCAACCTCACCACTTTACCCTTTCCTTTCCCTTTAAGCTTTGCTAGTCTTGATACCCATGGTAATGGGATTGCTGAGTCCTCGTGGCTCACAGATTACTACAACAATAGTTGCAGGTACAGGTTGTGCGATGATCATGACGCGAGAGCGATGCTTGCTTGCGTTGAGTTCTTCTTCTGCTTCTTCTTTGATCAGGGATAGGTTCCAGGTCGGCAGCCTGGGCTAGCAGGGTGGATGTCGGTTGAGTTTCTGTTTGTGTTTCATCCGTAGCCGGATGATGCTCTGATGTATTGTGATGTTGTATTCGTGTGGCATTGTTTACCTCTTGTATGTATCCCCATCTATTATGTAATGTTGATGTAATTATATCCACCTTGCAAAAGCGTTTCAATATGCGGGTCTATCCTTGGTGGGACCTTCGAGTTCCTTTTCGATAGGGTCGCATATTGGGCGTGACACAGCCCCCCTTCGACCCTTGTCCGTTACCTCTTCCAACTCCTCCCACGTTTCACCGGTACGCGCTTGGCGAAGCCCTACCGGAATTCCGCTGCCACCACCACCACACCATCGTGTTGGTTCAGGCCTCATCTACATCCTCTCCCTCCCTTGCTGGATCAAGAAGGAGAGGACGTCGTCGAGTCATACATGTGCTAAACTCGGAGGTGTCGTTCGTTCGGCACTAGATCAGATTGGATCGCAATTGGATCATGAAGAGTACGACTACATTAACCGTGTTACGATGCTAACGCTTTCGGTCTACAAGGGTATGTAGACACTCCCCTCTTATAGCTATACATCTCATAGATTGGATCTTGGGTGTTTCGTAGGAATTTTTTTGATTTTCATGCAACGTTCCCCATTAGTTCTCCTCGGTGTTCTTGAAGTTCTATCCGATGTAATCTTCATTTGCGGTGTGTTTGTTGGGATTCGAGGAATTATGGGTTTATGATCTGAATATTCATGAGAAGTAATTGAGTCTTTTCTGATCTTTATTATGCATGATTTTTATAGCTTTGTATTTCTCTCCGGTCTATCCGTTTGGTTTGGCCAACTAGATTCATTTATCTTCAGTGGCAGAGGTGCTTTGTGATGGGTTTAATCTTGCGGTGCTCTATATCCCAGTGATAGAAGGGGACAAGACACATATTTGTATTATTGTCATTAAGGGTAAAATGATAGGGTTTATTCACATTGATTGGGTTTACTTTGTCTATATCATGTCATCTTGCTTAAGGCGTGATATGTTCCCAGCGTATCTATAATTTATAAAGTATTCATGCCATGTCTACAAAAATTTTATATGGTTTTGGTATGATTTGAATGGAACTAACCCGGACTGACGCTGTTTTCAGCAGAACTACCGTGGTGTTGTTTTTTGTGCAGAAATCAAAGTTCTCCAAATGCAGCGAAACTTTTTGACGATTTGTTTGGAAGAAAATAGGCACTAGAAGCTTCGTGGGAGGGCCAGAAGAGCCACGAGGACCCCACAAGGCACCAGGGCGCGCCAGGTGGGGCTGGCTCGCATTGGTACCTTGTGGGCTACTCGTGGCCCAACTTCGCGTGATTCCAACGCTGAAAAATCCTATACATATAGAAACCCCCAGAAATAACCCTAGATCAGAAGTTTCGCTGCCACAAGCCTCTGTAGCCATGAAAAAACAATCTGGACCCTGTTCTGGCACCCTGTCAGGGGGGGAAATCATCAGCGGAGGCCATCTTCATCATCCCGGCGGCCACCATGATGAGGAGGGAGTAGTCCATGATATGTCTCCAACGTATCTATAATATTTGATTGTTCCATGCTATTATATTATTCATCTAGGATGCTTTATATGCATTATGGTACTATTTTATATCATTTTTAGGACTAACCTATTAACCTAGTGCCAAGTGCCAATTGATTTTTTTTCCTTGTTCTTATCTTCTATAGAAAATCAATATCAAACGGAGTCCAAATGGAATAAAACTTTACGATGATTTTTCTTGGACAAGAAGAAACCCATGAGACTTGGAGAGGAGGCAAGAGGAGCCACGAGAGGGCCACAAGCCCTGAGGGCGCGCTCTAGGGGGGCACCCCCAGGCTTGTGGGCCCCTCGGTACTCCCCTAACCCTAATTCTTGCTCCATAAATACCCAAATATTCCCTCTCCTTCAGAAGCGTCCACAAAAATATTTTTCCTCTACCGCAAGCTTCTGTTCTCATGAGATCCCATCTTGGGGCCTTTTCTAGCACTCTGCCGGAGGGGGATTCGATCACGGAGGGCCTCTACACTAACCTTACTGCCCTTTTGATGATGTGTGAGTAGTTTACCACAGACCCATGGGTCCATAGCTAGTAGCTAGATGGCTTCTTCTCTCTCATTGATCTTCAATATAATGTTCTCGTCAATGTTCTTGGAGTTCTATTCAATGTAATTTTCTTTTGCTGTGTTTTTGTTGAGATCCGATGAATCGTGGATTTATGATCAGATTATCTATGAATATTATTTGAGTCTTCTCTGAACTCTTTTATGCGTGATTAATGTAGCTTTGTATTTCTGTCCTATCCATTGATTTGGTTTGGCAACTAGATTGATCTATCTTGCCATGTGAGAGGTGCTTTATGATGGGTTCAATCTTGCGGTGTCCTCACCTAGTGATAGAAGAGGTAGCATGGCACATACTGTATTGTTTCCATCAAGGATAAAAAGATGGGGTTTATATCATATTGCTTGAGTTTATCCCTCTACATCATGTCATCTTCCTTAATGCGTTACTCTGTTCTTGTGAACTTAATACTCTAGATGCAGGCAAGAGTCGGTCTACTTGTCACGGACGTGATGCCTATATTCATGATCATTGCCTTGGATATCGTCATAACTATGCACTTTTCTATCAATTGCTCAACCGTAATTGGTTCACCCACCGTATGTTTTCTTTCAAGAGAGAAGCCTCTAGTGAAACCTATGGCCCCCGGGTATATTTTCCATCATATTATTTTCAGATCTATAAAAGCAAAAATACAAAAATACCTTGCTGCAATTTATTTATCTTTACTTCATTTTGCCTTTTATTTTTCTTTTATACCTATCTCTATTAGATCTCACTCTTGCAAGTGACCGTGAAGGGATTGACAACCCCTTTTTCATGCTGTGTGCAAGTGTTTGTTAGTTTGTGCAGGTGCATCAATTGAGGGCTTGGTTGTTCCTCCTACTGGATTGATACCTTGGTTCTTAACTGAGGGAAATACTTATCTTTACTTTGCTGCATCACCCTTTCCTCTTCAAGAAGTAGCAGTCTACCCTCGGGGTTGAGGGTTTGTACTAGTAGTTATGTGTTTGATCTCTCTCTCTCTCTCCCTCTCTCTCGTGTTCTTGATTTTGCACGATCTTGATGTATCATAAGCTTAGTTAATATAGTTGGATCATATGGTGTTTCTCCCTCTCTATCTTGTTGTGATGAATTGAGTTTTTCCTTTGAGATGTCGTTATTATCGGATTGAATATTTTTATGGATTTGAGAGCACTTGATGTATGTCTTGCTATGAATACCCTGGTGACAATGGGCTATCATATTGATTCAGTTCATATATGTTTTGGCACTCAACTCACGGATTCCTGAGGTGACATTGGGGTAATCTATGCATAGGGGTTGATGCATGTTTTCGTCCTTGTTTCTTCGGTAGACATTTTGGGGCACTCTTTGAAGTTCTTTGGGTTGGATTGAGTATTATGAATTTGAAATTGTTTGATGCATATTGTATAATCAACTCACGGATACTCGTCGTGACATTGGAGTATCTAGGTGACATTAGAGTTGGTTGATGTGTATCAAATGGTGTTATTTTAGTATGAACTCTTGGGCTGTTTGTGACACTTATAGGGATAGCTCGATCGGAAAGGATAACTTTGAGGTGGTTTTGTACCCTACAACAATTTCGTCTTATGTTCTCCGCTAGATAAGAACTTTGGAGTGATTCTTCATCGCACGTTGAGGGATGGTTGTATGATCCAATTATATTAGCATTGTTGAGAGATTGCACTAGTGAAAGTATGAACCCTAGGCCTCATTTTCAAGCATTGCAATACCGTTTGCGCTCACTTTTATTAGTTGCTACCTTGTTGTTTTTTTATTGTTCCTATTACAAAAATCAATATCTACTATCATTACTATACTTGTATCACCATCTCTTCGCTGAACTAGTGCACCTATACAATTTATCATTGTATTTGGTGGATTGGGTACACAAGAGACTTTTTGTTATTTGATTGCAGGGTTGTTTGACCATCTTCATCTTGTGCCTCCCACGAATTGATAAACCTTAGGTCATCCACTTGAGGGAAAATTGCTACTATCCTACAAAACGTTGTGCTTGGAGGCCCAACACAAGTCTACAAGAATAAAGTTGCATAGTAGACATCAAGGTGTTACTCCGTTTTTCATGAACTTAATACCATAGATGCATGCTGGATAGCGGTCGATTGGTGGAGTAATAGTAGTAGATGCAGGGAGGAGTCGGTCTACTTGTCTCGGACGTGATGTCTATGTACATGATCATTGCCTTGAATATTATCATAGCTATGCGTTTTTCTATCAATTGCCCAACAGTAATTTGTTCACCCACCGTATGTTATGTGTTCGAGAGAGAAGACTTTAGTGAAAACTATGGCCCCGGGTCTATTTTTATCATATTATAAAATCCAAAATACCTTTGCTGCAATATTATTTCTTTTAATTTTCTTTTTTGCAATTTATCTATCTACAAATACAATAAGCATGCATCCTAATCATGCACAGGTTGGATGAATGCTTATTGTATTTGTATCTTTGATGCTACAATATAAAAAATAGTGGCCTTGATGAGAAAAAGGGTAGAGAAATGAGTGCGGCTATTTTGCACCCAGGTGTAGATGCTCCCGGCTATGAATAGTAAATCGTTTAAAATAGGGAAAAAAATTTATGGTGCAAGATGGTTGAATGCGTGATGTCCTTGCCAAATTTGTTGGAGTTTGGACATTCGAGGAGTTCGTGGCGAAAAAGACAAATTTTGGGCATGTGAGAAAGATTGAAAGAAACACATTGTTCATAACTGATGTTATATATTTTGATGCAAGCTCCTCAAATGTCATTTACCCACGAATTTTTGCACGCACTCAAGCATCTTGCATGCAAAAAACTTTCTAATTTCTTTTTATTTTTTCTGCTGTTTTTTACTGTAGATAAGCCCAGACACCGTTTCAAATTATCATAGAGAACACTAAAATACTCCCTCTGTCATAAAATGTAAGCCGTTTTTTGACACAATGATAATGTCAAAAAGACGTCCAACATTTCGAGACAGAGGAGTAGTAATATATACTCCCTCCATTCCTATATATAAGGTGTATAGTTTTTGGCATGGAAATTAAAGAATGCATGTGGAGGGAAAATTTCATAAGTTTTGGGCGAGATTACACCTGACTAATTGACATGAGAAAATAGAGGAGCTTGCCTAATATAAGGAAATGTAATCGAATCCCTAAAAAAATTATCCAAACGAGTGGTGCAACTCAATACACCTTATATTTCGAATTTTTTCTCAAAAATCTATACACCTTATATCAAGGAACAGAGGGAGTACTTGGAAACCTCAAGAAGAAACCCAATTTATTTTGACTGTAGAAAAGAAGAGCGAGTACAAATGTACAACACATTGTATAAACCCTCCGCCAACCTAACCTTCCCCTTTTTTTTACTAAAGACGTACTCCCTCCATTTCTTTGTATAAGGTGTATAATTTTCGACACGGTGACCAAGACACATAATTATAGACAATTTAGGACAAAATTACCCTTGTCTAATTCATTGATTATTAGCAAGTAAATCATTAAGGATAGGAAAGAAAGAGATACATGCAATCGGGGGAAACTATATTTCCTTTTTTCTCTACAAGGGGAGATACATGCAATCAGGTAAGAGATACTTTCATTTTTCCCGAGGGACAAGAATGGAATATGAGAAATTAGAACAAATGCATCTTACATTGTAAAATTTTATCAAAATACAAATACACATAACATAAAGGAAAAGAAGGAGTAGTTCATTTTTAGTCAATAGCCATATTTTTCACGCTTGCCGCTAACTGTGTCAATCTATAAGAAGGTGTTGAGAAGAAACTGGTTAGGAAAAATATAACAAAGTTTGATAAAAGAACAAGCCTGTGACCAAACGAGACAATCTGCTAATAAAGTACAACGTGTCACATCGGCAACAATAAAACAAACAGCTCCGTCTCAGTTTACAAGTTCTACGCATATAGTTAGGTTGTCAATTTGACCATCCTAATATAAACTATATAACACAAAAATTATATCTTTTAAAAATAGAACATCTGAAGTTTATATTGATATATTTTTTGTAATATATGACTTGTATTAGGTTGATCAAATTGATGCCCTAAAGGTACGCGCACGTCCTGTAAACTGAGAGAGAGAAAATACTAACCACAAACACCAATCATCACTTGTGCCAGAGTTTGACGGTTGAGACATGAATGCGTCAAGTTTTCTTAAAATCACTCATTTAGCCATCTGCAGTTAAGGCAAGGCAGATACGAGGACCATTATGTGTGATCCCATGCAAGCCAAGTATCTTTATTTTTTGCTTCCTAACGTAAGAATAAACATATCTATCCCTTTTCTATTTATAATATTTTCTGAAATGGAGGCAAATTACTTGCCTCGTGTATTAATTAAGAAGAGAATAGAGTGTTCGTTAAATGCCGAGAATTACAAAAGTTGTCACTCTCTCAGAACTAGGGTCCCTAATTTTTTTTGGCTCCCACGGCCACCCAAAAGATGCTTCAAGTTCTTTTTTTGCGCAAAAAAAAGATGCTTCAAGTCTGATGCTATTGAGTAAAATTGTTGACGGTGAGTACTTGTTGCAAAAGGTCCGTGCATTTCGTTCACCCCAAATAGACCAGGAGATGAGCATGGGTAAGGGACGCACAAGCTTCACAATTTCGGATGTTTTTGCCCGCGGTTGATCCACCAATCCTTGACCTTTTGCTCAAGATCCACCAATTCTTATTTATAAAATAGTTTTTTTTGAGAAGTATTTATAAAATAGTTGTAGCTAGTTAAATATGGGGAAACGTTTATATTCGCCCGACTGATTTCTGACGATGCGTATACCGCCTGCTGCGTCGTCCGATTAGAAGATCGGATCGTTTAGTCGTGCGTGCTACACAGGCACGTGGCTGGTCCCCACAACAGGCTATCGTGATTCTTTTGGCTTTGTTTCTTTTTCACATGACTTGCCAGTGTTTTTTGGACGAGGATCCCCTAACATGCTCCATCCTGCCATTGAGACACAGACATATGGGTCCCATCAACCGCGGGGCCCACTTGTCAGCGATTGAAAGGTAGGGAAAGGCAGGGTTAACTACGTCAGAGGATCCGTATCCGTGTTTTTTATAGAAAGAGGAAGACCCCCGGCTTTTGCATCTGGACGATGCGTACGGTCATTTTATTAATTATTAACACAAGACCTTAGAAAGCCATACAACAGTAAGATTAAAGCCATCGTCTAAGCAACAACTGTTGCTACTCCTATCCAGTTGATGAAGGGGCGCTGATAGTCTAGACCTAATACCAAACAGACCTCACTGCCAAACCTAACATCTAAGACCCGAGGTCCCAATCAGGACGCCTGCCGTGTATGGTCACCCACCAATCCGGTGTGCTCCTCAACCAGGACGCCTGCCGGGTATGAGGCCGCCACAGCCACCTGCCACCAATCTATCTTTAGTGTTGTACTGTTGCATGTACATTGCCCGGTCTAGCTGTCGACGACGCCAGACAACGCCACCATCCTGCGCTCGTCCATCATCACACGCCCACCGGCGAGACCCCGCTGCTCCATGCCGCTGAGACCCGCCGTTGTCGACATGTCAGATATCACGCCGCTCCTCCTCTTGTCCCCTCCAGCCAACACTTGCTCCAAAACGATGCCCCCAGGAGGGAGAACGACATTGAAACGTCGCCATCATCCGATCCGGTAGATCCAGATCTAGGGTTTTCCTTGGAACCTTCCGATCAGGTTAACGTGACCTGCAACGACGATGCGTCGAGAAGGGAACGACGTTCGAGACGCCGCTATCGTCCACCATGACCGCAGTCAGGCGTGATTTTCACCGGAAGCCACGGCATCCCGATCTCGCGGTTGGCTGGAACCGAGCGGAGTCTCGCCACGAAGACGAACGCCGACATCGTAAACCGGCGGAGATCCGACATCTCCTCACCAGTCCCTCCACGCGCTGTCGGTCGCCTGAAGGCCACCCCGCGGCGGACCCGATCAGGGTTGGATCCGCAGTCGCCACCGCCACCGTCACCGCGCAGATCAGGCACCCCGTCGGATGGGGCACTGCCACCCCCGCTGCCCATCTCAGGGCCTCCGCTCCGCCGGCTTATGTCGCTTCGGCCGCCGCCGCACGGCAAGGGATCGCCGCCCCTGCCGCCGCCTTCGGATCCCATGAGAAGGCCACCCCTGCCGCCTCCGATGAGATCTCGCCGCGTCCACCCACCCAGGTGCCTTCGGCGCCGGGCCCGCCGCCACCACGACCCTCGCTGGCAGCGGCGGCGGCAGAGGGAGGCATGAGAGGAGGCCTGTGGCGCTAGGGTTTGGGGGGCCCTGGCGTCGCCTAGGGGGAGGCGACACGAGGGGACTAGTTAGGCGTTCAATCACATGACTTGCTAGTGTATTTGCCGCTTGCTACACTTAAAACTACTGCTTGCATAACACGCAGCCGGCTGGGGCGGGGATGGTTAGGGCATCTCCAGCCGTTGAGCCCCCCAGGAGGCATTTTTTTCGCCGCCTGGGGGGCTACCGGCGATAATTTTAGCCTGGGTGTCAAAACAATTCCACTCGTTGTCCCCCTTACCCCATCTCCTTCTCCCTCGCCACCTGCTTCTGCTCCTACTCCTCGTGGCCCTGCGTCGTCCCGCCCTCGCCGTCCCGCCCATGGCCGCGCCGCGCCCGCCCGCGCTCGTCACGCCCATGGCCGCGCCCGTCCCGCCCACGGCCGCGCTCGCCACGCCCACGGCCGCACCGCGCCCGCCCGCCCACGGCCGCACCCGTCCCGCCCACGGCCGCGCTCGTCCACGCCCACGGAAGACCGCG
>NC_057798.1:450111232-450124830 GCF_018294505.1 Triticum aestivum
CCTCCGCGCTCGGGTCTGCCTGTGGTCGCCACGCTCGGGGCCAGTGCGCCCGGAGCCGAGGCCGCCCTTGGTCTCCGCGCTCGGTGCCGCCCGTGCTCGGTGCGCCCGGTGCCGGGGCCGCCCGTGGCAGGCTTCGCCGGCTGCTTGGACCACGGCCGCACTCCTCGTCGACGCTCCCCGGCGTGGCCTTCGGCTGCGGCGACACGAACGAGGGCGACGGGTTCCCGGCGTGGATGGAGCTACAGGAGAGGCCATGCACGTGGTGGGCCTGGGAGGAAAAGAGGAAAGAGAGTGAGGAGAGAGGCTGACTTGTGGGGCTTTTGCATGTAAAAAAGAGCGTCGGCGCCCCCAGCTGCCCCCCGATTCTTTGGGTTTGGGTTGGTACAGCCGGCCGTAACTTTAACTAAATCCGGCGATATTTGAGCTGTTGGGGACGTGACTGGGCGAAAAAATGTGTGCCGGCGATGAAAAAGGCCTCCTGGGGGGCCTCTCGGGGTGCCGGCTGGAGATGCCCTTAGCTACTCGTACCATCATCTGTGCGGCACTGGAGTGCTAGAAGCTGGCCGTCGGGTGTTGCGAGACCAGGCGCGCCCACACGCTGCGAGCCGGTGCTCCATTGTGAGGGTCGTGGACGTCTAATGCATGATGTTGCGGAGGGCTTCACTTCAACAACATTACTGCAAGCCGGCCAGCCAGGGACCGAGCGACGGTGCTACAAGGTCGTCTCAGTGCTATGCCGCGTTGGTGGCCAGCGATGCTGGGACAACGGAGTGCATGTGGGCTGCAAGTCACGGCCTATGCTGCATGCGTCGTTGGATGCTATAGCGGAGCATTGTCAGGCCACTGAAGCATCATGGGAGCTGCAAGGGAGCTCAAGGGGACGCCAGAGCATCGTCAGTTCTGCAATGGAGCTCGTCGGGCCGCCGGAGCATCGCCGGTGCTGCAACGTGCTTAAATTTGGGATGGGCTTTAGGCCCATATAGCAATTTCTGAAAATTTCCAAGAGCCCATGTGGGTTTATTGACACTTGGTGGAGGTGGGAAGTTTAGTCCCACCCCAGAAGTGGAAGAGGAGTTGAACCTCCTTATAAGGGTTTCTCTTCTACATGCTATTGGAGCTTGAGAATAGAAGAGGCCCTCGTGCACTCCTTCTTCGCCGCCCATCACGAACAGATCACATCTGCTCCATGCGCACACCCACTATCATTCCTCCTTGCTGCTGCTGCTGGTACCGCCGGTGACCCCATCTCGTCCGTTGCATACACGGTCGCCGGGAGAGCAGGTCTCTGAAACCACGTCTCTCCGGTTCCTCCACGGGAGAGAGGCGAGTAGGTTTTTGGGAAGCGACTGCTCGTTGTTCGTCTACTTTCTCTACGTTCGCGTCATCTTCATGCACAGTGTCGCAGTCTGAAGCCGACAAGAAGGCCGCCCTCCGCGGCCTCTGCAAAGTATAACTTGTTTATCCCGCTCCTACCATTTTTCTATTATAGCTATGCTAGCATTATACGTAGATGTATCTGCCATTAGCGTAGCAAGTGCTTGCGTGATTCAATATCAGCATGTTCTTAATTCTATCAATGCCATGCTAGTGATTTATTTATGGATTAAATTAGTCCAAAAATTTCCTATTAACTTAGCAATACAAAAACCTATTATCTGTAGGAATTTTTCGGCAAGTGGCTTTGCTGCTGCACTGAACCGAATAAGTTTACCGGTGCATACTTTAAGCGTTGGCAGACTAAGACCACTTTATGGCTCACGGTTATGAACGTGTTCTGGGTCACCGGTGTCTCCACGAGAACGATTGCTCCTGAACAGGAGAAGGTGTTCAAGGAGGCCACCGTTGTGTATCTCGGAGCAGTTCTTAGCGTGATCGGAGATAAACTGGTCGATGCATATTTACATGTACATGTTGCCAAAGACTTGTGGGAGGCGCTCAAATCTAAGTTCGGGGCCGCTGATGCCGGGAGCGAGATGTATATTATAAAGCAGTTCCACGATCACAAGATGATTGAAAACCGTCCTGTATTGGAGCAGGCTCATGAGATAATATGCATTGTTAAGGAGCTTGAGCTTCTTAAGTGCGAGTTACCGGGCAAGTTTGTCGCGGGCTGCATAATTGCTAAGCTCCCTAATTCCTGCAGCAACTTTGCCACCACTCTGAAACATCAGAGGCGTGAATTCTCTATGGAGGATGTCATTGGCCATCTGAGTGTTGAGCAGAATTCCAGGGTAAAGGACTCGCATGGAAAAGGGGCCGAAGGGACTTCTGTCGCCAACATTGTGAATCAGAGGAACTTCGACTCCCACAAACCCAAGGGAAAGAACGGTGCCCAACACAATACAGACTTTAAAAAGAAGGGTAAGAAGACCTTCAAGAAGAACAAGAAGGATGAGGGCTGCTTTACTTGTGGTTCAGTTGAACATTGGGCCAAAAAGTGCCCAAAAAAGTTTAAGAAGTCAGGACAAGACTCCAAGTCTGTCTACATGATTGTGAGCAATAATGAGAATCACGCATCTGGGTACGGTAATTTGTTTACTATTTTTTTCAGTGTTTCAGCCCACCGATTGGTGGGTGGACACAGGTGCAGGTGTTCATGTGTGTGTTGACATATCATTGTTCTCTTCTTACCAGGTCACAGGCCATGGGTCCATGCTGATGGGGGATGGGGCGAGTGCTTCTGCTCATGGTGTTGGCACGGTCGATCTGAAGTTTACTTCGGGAAGGATCGTGTAGCTGAAAAACATGCAGCATGTCCCCAGCATCAAGAAGAACCTCGTTAGTGGCTCCCTTCTATGTAGAGAAGGGTTTAAGTTGGTTTTCGAGTCTAACAAATTAGTTGTTACTAAGTATGGACTATTTGTTGGAAAAGGTTATGAGAGCGGAGGGATGTTTCGCCTTTCCCTTGCATATTTTTGTACTAAAGTCGTGAACCATATTCATTTGAGTGTTAATGAATCTGAAGTTTGGCATTCACGTCTTTGTCACATTAGTTTCGGTGTTATGATGTGGCTAGCTAAGTTGGATTTAATCCCGAGTTTCACTTTAGCCAAAGGTTCTAAGGGCCTTTCATGTGTGCAAGCTAAGCAACCTCGCAAGCCTCACAAGGCCATGGAGGAGAGACACTTGGCACCATTAGAACTCATACATTCTGATCTTTGTGAGATGAATGGTGTGTTGACTAAAGGTGGAAAGAAATACTTCATGATATTGATAGATGATTCCACTAGATATTGCTCTATGTATCTGTTAAATACTAAAGATGAGGCTCTACACAACTTTAAAATCTATAAAGCAGAAGTTGAGAATCAACTTGAAAAGAAAATTAAACGAGTCCTGTCAGATCCTGGTGGACAGTACTTCTCGAGTGAGTTCGATTCTTCTTGTGCGGAACATGGCATTATTCATGTGATGACGCCTCCCTACTCACCCCAGTCAAACGGGGTTGCCGAGCGGAAAAACTATACTCTAACTGATTTGGTTAAAACCGTACTCTAACTGATTTGGTTAACTCCATGTTAGATACAATGGGTTTATCCAAGGCATGGTAGGGGGAGGCTATTATGACGGCATGTCATGTCCTAAAGAAAGTTCTGACAAAGGATAATGAGACCACTCCCTATGAGAAATGGGCAAAGAGAAGGACAACACTCTCGTACTTGCAAACTTGGGGCTGTTTGCCGAAAGTCAAGTGTCGATCCCCAAAAAGCGTAAGCTTGGACCAAAAACTGTGGAGTGTGTTAATTTGGGCTACGCTAAGAACAACGTTGGCTATAGATTTCTAGTAGTGAAATCTGAGGTACCTGACCAGAAGGTCGGTACAATTATGGAGTCTATGGATGTTACGTTCTTTGAGGATATTTTTCCTATGAGAGATATGCAAAGCACTTCTAGACAAGAATCTGAGGAGACTCCTAAGCCTGCCATTCCTATGGAATATTATGAACAAACACATGATGAAAATCCCGAGGAGGATGACGAGGAAACCCTTGGTAGGGGCAAGAGACAAAGGACTACAAAGACCTTTGGTGATGATTTCTTCGTGTACCTCATGGATGATACTCCCACTTCTATTTCAGAAGCGTATGCCTCTCCAGAAGCTGACTACTAGAAGGATGCGGTCCATAGCGAGATGGATTCCATCATGGCTAATTGGACATGGGAGATCACTGAGCGTCCCTATGGTTGCAAACCATTAGGATGTAAGTGGGTGTTCAAAAATAAGCTTAGGCCTGATGCTACGATTGAAAAGTACAAGGCTAGGCTTGTGGCCAAGGGCTATGACCAGAAAGAAGAGGAAGATTTCTTTGATACTTATTCACCTGTGGCCAGACTAAGCACCATTCGAGTATTACTCTCGTTGGCGGCCTCGCATGGTCTTCTCGTCCACTAGATGGATGTTAAGATGGCTTTTTTGAATGGAGATCTAAATGAGGAAATCTATATGCAACCGTCAGATGGCTTTGTGATAGATGGTCAGGAAAGACAGGTGTGTAGGTTGCTGAAATCTTTATATGGCCTGAAACAAGCACCTAAGAAATGGCATGATAAGTTTAATACAACTCTGACATCTGTTGGCTTCGTTGTTAATGAAGCTGACAAATGTGTATACTATCGCCATGGTGGGGGCGAAGGAGTCATACTGTGCTTGTATGTTGATGACATACTGATGTTCAGAACCAACCTCAAAGTCATTGAAGAGGTCAAGTCATTTCTGTCTCAGAACTTTGAGATGAAAGACCTTGGTGTGGCTGATGTTATCTTGAACATCAAGCTACTGAGAGATAATGAGGGTGGTGATGAAGCTATGTACCTAGGGTAGGGTCATGGACCTGTCCAAACTACCCTACCCAAGGACATCTCTAGAAGAAACCACCTGTCAATCGACTCAGAAGTGTTCCACTCGACAGACTCGAAGACACTCGACCATGAAGCCAACCACTCGACCATGAAGCCATCCACTCGACAGTCAGGAGACCTAAAGTCACTCTTCACGCCAATGGTCGGTCATTAAGTAGCTTTTATGGTCATCATAGCACTTTATGTATAGCGTTACCAGTAACGCCCAATCTTAATGTATCTTAAACCCTGCATAACTGAGGGCCGGAGGGGTCTGGCGGACTCTATATAAGCCACCCCCTCCTCAGTGTAAAGGGTTCGCACCCCTGTAATTCATACGCATATAATCCAGTCGACCGCCTTCGGGCTCCGAGATGTAGGGCTATTACTTCCTCCGAGAAGGGACTGAACTCGTAAACCCCTTGCGTATACAACTACTCCATAGCTAGGATTTTGCCTCTCCATTAGTACCCCCTACACTACTGTCAGACTTAGAACCACGACAGTTGGCGCCCACCGTGGGGCAGGTGTCTTAGCGACTTACTGGAGAAGTTGCAATTTTTTTCCGATCTCCTTCATCATGGTTTCAGGCAGAGTTTTGGTTGAGGGCCACGAGATCCGTCTCGGCACGCTCACGTTCATCACCGACGACTCTGCTTGGCTTCAGGAGGCTCCGCTCGACATCGACGCGCTCCTAGTCCACGGAGCGACGCACTTCCGCGCGTGCGTCCGTGGCGTCCTCCTGCGGCAGTCGTCGACCCAGTATCGGTCGGTCTTTGTGTCGTCCTCCCCTCCTGTTTCCCGCCGGCGCAAGCGCTCCGGTCGGTCGAGGCTTCAGCGGTGGGTGAGACACGCGGTGGCTCGCCAATCGGCCACCCCTTAAGTCGCGGCAATCAAGCCCGACGAATCTCTCTACGGCCTGTTCGACCTGTCGACTGGCTCCGCAGAGACTGCATCCGAGTGCAACAGCAGTGATCCAACGGTGGAGGTTCTGATGGTCGATGGACCACGCGGTCCTCCCGGTTTTCCCGGCACCAATGGAGGCAACGGCGGAGGCGATCCGTCGCATGCCCATGAGGAGTATCTCCCCGAGCACCTCACTTTGCTGCAAAGGGAAGAACTTCGCCGCCGGAACATGGATGCGCTTCATACTCCTATCGTTGGAGAAACTCCCAAGGCTCGTGCCTTAGAGGACGCACGCTTGGCCAACTTGGCTGAACGTGCTCGACTGGAGAACCTTCAGCGAGCACTCGACGAGCGTGCGCGGCAACGGGTTCCGGATTCCAGTCGACGTCAACTCTTTCCACAACCGACTCAGGTATATCGAACTCCGATTCAGAATTTAGCACCTGCAGCCCGTATAGCAGAGTCAATTCAGCCTTCCCAGTCAGAGGGCTGGCAGAGGCTTGTTGCAGATCAGAGATTTACTCCGGGCAGTTGGAGATCAAAATTCAGCTGTATCGCAGTCGCGAAATAGGATTCACAGCAGATCCGTAGCTGCAAATACAGTCCAGTCGGCTCATAGCCCCAGATCGCCCCCGAGGCGTGAGGGGCGTGGAGACCGGCACGATCAGTACAAGAACCGTGAGAAGTATGATCACCGAATCAATCGCGATGATCAACGTCGAGTGCCCACTCCTCCCCCAAGGGGTGGATCGTACACGCCTCAACAACAGGATGATAGACGCCAGCACAGTGTTGGGCGAAGGATTCCAGTCGGCCCCAGGGAACCAGGCTTTGATGCAAGATCCATTATCATTCAAGGCTTGGTCGACAGGAACAAAGCTCACCGAGAGGGTCACGACAGAGATGTACCCACCAGCAGCAGAGTACACGTCTCAGGACCAGAGTGTTTCAGCAGAGCCATCAGGGCCGCGGTGATTCCTCCCAACTTCAGGTTGGCGACTGGAGTCAGTAAGTTCACTGGTGAGTCCAAGCCTGATACTTGGCTTGAAGACTACCGAGTGGCTGTTCAGATTGGCGGCGGCAATGATGAGGTGGCCATGAAACATCTGCCTCTTATGTTGGAGGGCTCGGCCAGAGCATGGTTGAATCAGTTAGCACCCAACAGCATTTACACTTGGGAAGATCTTGCCCGAGTGTTTGTCAGAATGTTTGAAGGAACTTGCAAGTGACCAGATGGATTGACAGAGCTGCAATCTTGTGTGCATAAGTCGAATGAGATTTTGAGATATTACATCCAGAGATGGATCACATTGCATCACACGATAGAGAATGTATCCGATCACCAGGCAGTGTGTGCCTTCAAGGAAGGCGTTAAGTACAGAGAGCTAAACCTGAAATTCGGTCGAACCGGAGACATGTCTCTGAGTCGAATGATGGAGATAGCCACCAAGTATGCCAATGGTGAAGAAGAGGGTCGGCTCCGGAGTGGCAAGCACAAGTCAGTCGCCCACGAAACCGGAGGAGGGAACTCCAGTCGGAAGCAGAAGAGAAAAGCCGAGCCAGCTGCTCCTGGAGAAACCTTGGCCGTGACTCAAGGAAAGTTTAAAGGGAAGCCCAAGGGGTCTTGGAACCCTAAGAAGGTGAAATACAAGGAAGGAAATGACGTGTTGGATTTGCCATGCCACATCCACACGAAGAAAGATGAGTATGGTAAATTCATTTACCCAAAACATACCACTCGACAGTGTCGGCTCTTGATCCAGCAATTCCAGGGGAAACAGCCCAAAGATAAGGAAAAGGAGTCAGACAAAGTTGAGGACAAAGAGGATAGTGATGATGAATATCCCTAGGTCAATTCCACCCTGATGATTTTTGCTGACATTGAAAGCAAAAGTCGATTGAAAGTTATCAACCGAGAAGTGAATATGGTCGCTCCGGTGACACCCAATTATCTAAAATGGTCTCAGACTGCCACCACATTCGACCAGTCTGATCACCTGACACACATAGCCACCCCTGGGAGGCAAGCTCTGGTGGTCGACCCAGTCGTCGAAGGCACTCGACTGACTAAAGTTTTGATGGTTGGTGGCAATAGCCTGAATATACTGTATGCAGAGACATTGAAAGGGATGGGCATTCCGATGTCCAGACTCAGTACCAGCAACATGAGTTTCTACAGAGTCATTCCTCGAAAGAAGGCTGCGTCACTCGGTCAGATTGCTCTTAATGTAGTTTTCAGTGATTTCAAAAATTACCGCAAAAAAAGTTGACATTTGAAGTTGTGGATTTCCAGAGTGCCTATCACGCTATTTTGGGCAGGCCGGCTTATGCACATTTTATGGCTCGACCATGTTACGTGTACCTCAAATTAAAGATGCCTGGCCCCAAAGGTGTGATCACTGTTACTGGCAATCGGAAGAAGGCGGAAGACTGCTTTCAGAAAGGCTCAAAGATCGCCGATGCCCAAATGACAGCAGAAGAGTGGCAGGAGCACCAGAAGAATGCAGACCCGAGTGATTTGTTGCGAGCTAAGACACTACTAGGAAAATGCCTACTAATGGCGCACCGGTTTTGCCTACTAATGGCGCACTACCGGTGCGCCATTAGTACCACGCCACTAGTATTTTTTATTAATGGCGCACCTGTGGTGCGCCATTAGTATCTGGTATACTAATGGCACACCACATAGAAGTGCGCCATTAGTAACAATATTTTTTCAAAAAAAACAGATTTTTTTTTAAAAAAAATCAAATATTTTTTTAAAAAAAATCAAATATTTTTTTCAAATATTTTTTTTGTTTTTTCTTAATCTTAGTTCACTATGGCTTAATCTCGGGTCAAATCGCACTCCATGGTCAAACTACTCCAACCCAAGCACGCTTAACTTCAGAGTTCTATCCAACCCCAGCAACAGCTCACTTCACAGGCACTTGTTGATATATCTAGCATATCAATCCTATTATACCTTGTTGATGTCTAGGACTTTGTTCATGTTCATGACTATGATGAAATTTTGAAAAATATTTCAAACTTCCCGGTCATATTACGTATCATCTTTTGAAAAAAAAAATCAAAACCAATTTTTTTCTGTTACTAGTGGCGCACCACATCCACGGTGCGCCACTAGTAAGTTTGAAATTTTTTGAATTTTTTTGCCTCTAGATCTTGAAAGCCCCGTAACTTTTTTTCTGTTAGGTTTTTGGGGATTTTGAAAATGTTTAACGGGGTTCCCCTAGTTCAATTTGGATTTAACTTTTCGAGTAGATGATTTTTCATATAAAAAACTTTTTCATCCGAGTTTGTATGCAAAAGTTATGCCGATTTTACAAATTTCCAGAGAGATTTTGCAAATAAAGTCGAAATTCATATTTGTAAATTTTCCCAACAACTAGACCACATATCACATGGGAAACTTTTTTTTTTGAAATTTCCATCATTTTCTTTTTTTTTAAACTGAAAAGGCGATCCACAGGGGGGAGTGCATTCGGTGTTAGGGCAAGTTAGTAATGGCGCACCGTGGGGTGGTACGCCATTACTAGTTAAACTAGTAATGGCGCACCACACCCACCGTGCGCCATTACTAGTTTTGAAAAAAAATTGATATTTTTTTGAATTTTTTTTTGAAAAAAACTTAGTAATGGCGCACCAGTGGACAGTGCGCCATTACTAGTTAAAACTAGTAATGGCGCACCGTGACATGGTGCGCCATTAGTAACAAATATTTTTTTATTTTTTTTACTTTTTTTTCAAAACTACTAATGGCGCACGGCGGATGTGGTGCGCCATTACTATGTCAACTAGTAATGGCGCACTATACAACGGTGCGCCATTAGTAACAATTTTTTTTTATGTTTTTTTCAAAACTACTAATGGCGCACCACACACCAGGTGCGCCATTAGTAATATATTACTAATGGCGCATCGAGACATGGTGCGCCATTAGAATATAGTAATGGCGCACCACATGACAGGTGCGCCATTAGTGGCCATTCCATCTATAGCCCTTTTTGTAGTAGTGAGAAGCCCGCTACGAAATCAGCGTTTCAGTCGTTTGGTGAGACTAAACTGATTCACATTCACCCGACCAACCTGAGTGCTGCTCCGACTCATATCTCCACAACACTCGACTCCAAATAGGAAGAAGCACTCATTGAGTTCCTCCATGAGAACTGGGATATCTTCGCATGGAAACCTTATGACATGTCGGGTATTCCCAGGGGGCTGGCTGAGCACCGTCTACGAGTCGACTCAAAAGCAAAACCTGTCAAAGAACATCTACGACGGTCCGCCGTCCAGAAAAGAAAGGCCATTGGCGAGGAGGTGGCTCGGCTCTTAGCATCAGAGTTTATCCGAGAAATTTATCACTCCGAGTGGCTCGCCAATGTTGTCATGGTCCCCAAGAAGGACAAGTCACTTCGCATGTGCATTGACTTCAAACATATCAATCGGGCCTGCCCGAAAGATCATTTTCCTCTCCCCCGCATCGACCAAATAGTCGACTCGACTGCGGGATGTGAGCGCCTGTCTTTCTTAGACGCTTATTCCGGTTACCATCAGATCCGTCTGTATGGACCCGATGAGATCAAGACAGCTTTCATCACCCCATTCGGGTGCTTCTGTTATGTCACCATGCCATTCGGCCTCAAGAATGCCGGAGCCACGTTCATGAGGATGATTCAGAAGTGTTTGCTCAGTCAAATCAGTCGGAATATGGAAGCATACATGGATGATATTGTGGTCAAGTCACGGAAAGGTTCCAACCTGCTGACTGATCTTGCAGAGACATTTGCCAACCTTAGGAGGTATGATATCAAGATTAATCCATCAAAGTGCACATTCGGAGTTCCTGGCGGAAAGTTACTCGGTTTTCTCGTTTCCGAACGAGGAGTCGACGCCAATCCAGAAAAAGTTGGTACTATACTCCAAATGAAACGTCTTGTGCGTGTGCACGATGTCCAGAAGCTTACTGGTTGCTTGGCCGCGTTAAGTCGATTCATCTCTCATCTCGGTGAAAAGGCATTGCCTCTTTACCAACTGATGAAGAAGTCAGACAAGTTCGAGTGGAATCCTGAAGCTGATGCAGTGTTTGCAGAGCTAAAAACCCTGCTTTCCACCCAGCCGGTGCTTGCTGCCCCGATCAGCAAAGAGCCTTTGTTACTCTACATTGCAGCCACAGGACAAGTCGTCAGTACAGTACTTACGGTCGAGCGGGAAGAAGAAGGAAAAGCCTTTAAAGTTCAGCGCCCAGTGTATTATATTTCTGAAGTTTTGACCCCATCAAAGCAAAGATACCCTCATTATCAGAAGCTTTTATATGGGATTTATATGACCACGAAGAAGGTTGCTCATTACTTCTCTGACCATTCCATTACAGTCGTCAGCGACGCTCCATTGTCAGAGATTTTGCACAATAGAGATGCAACCGGTCGAGTGGCAAAATGGGCGATTGAACTCCTTCACCTAGATATCAGGTTCGAGGCAAAGAAAGCCATCAAGTCCCAAGCAATAGCAGATTTCATCGCCGAGTGGACCGAACAGCAACTGCCGACTCAAGTTCACTCGGAGCACTGGACCATGTTCTTTGATGGTTCTAAGATGCTGAATGGATCCGGTGCTGGGGTAGTGTTGGTTTCCCCCCGAGGAGATAAGCTCAGATATGTTCTCGAGATTCACTTTGATTCCTCCAATAATGAAGCAGAATAGGAAGCACTTTTGTATGGGTTGCGCATGGCCATTTCACTCGGCGTCCGTCGCCTCATGGTTTATGGCGACTCTGATTTGGTGGTTAACCAATTGATGAAGGAGTGGGACGTCAGAAGCCCAGCCATGGCTGGTTACTGCAATGCAGTGAGAAAGTTAGAGAAGAAATTCGAGGGGTTAGAGCTTCATCATATACCCCGACTGAAAAATCAAGCAGCTGATGATTTGGCAAAAATAGGTTCCAAGAGAGAAGCCATTCCCAGTGATGTGTTTTTGAAACACACCACACGCCATCAGTTCAAGAGGATCCTTTCACCGAAGAAGCCCCACAGCCTAAAAAGTGCCACATATCCGACTGAAGTTGAGGTCCCAGCTGTGGTCGACCTGATCATGGATGTTTTGGTTATCACTCCCGAATGGACAGTGTCGTATATCCCGTATATCCTAAGGAAAGAACTCCCAGAGAATGAAGAAGAGGCTCGGCAGATCGTCCGTCGATCCAAGGCCTTTACTGTGATAAGGGGACAGTTGTACAGGGAAAGCGCGACTGGAGCTAGTCAGAAATGTATAACGCCAGAAGAAGGTCGGATAATTCTCGACGATATCCACTCAGGGACCTGTGGCCATCATGCGTCCTCTCGGACTATTGTGGCTAAAGCATACTGAGCGGAGTTTTACTGGCCCAGAGCAAACGAAATGGCGAAAGAGATAGTCGGCAAGTGTGAAGGATGTCAGTTCTATTCCAATATGTCACACAAGCCCGCCTCAGCCTTGAAGACCATTCCAATCGTCTAGCCCTTTGCTGTTTGGGGATTAGATATGGTTGGACCACTGAGAACTGGCAGGAGTGGCTTCACCCATGTACTGGTGGCAGTCGACAAGTTCACTAAGTGGATTGAAGCCAAGCCTATCAAGAATCTTGATGCCGGCACTGCTATCAGCTTTATCAGAGAGTTGATATTCAGATATGGAGTTCCTCATAGCATCATCACTGATAATGGGTCAAACTTCGATTCCGACCAATTCAAAGCCTTTTGCGCTTCTCAAGGCACACGAGTCGACTACGCTTCTGTCGCTCACCCCCAGTCGAATGGACAAGCAGAAAGATCTAACGGCCTAATTCTCAAAGGACTGAAACCCCGGTTGATGCGTGATCTCGAACACGCAACAGGCGCGTGGGTCGATGAACTTCCATCAGTTCTTTGGGGATTGAGGACTACTCTTAATCGGTCGACTGGGCGAACTCCGTTCTTTCTGGTCTATGGAGCCGAAGCAGTTATGTCGAGTGACCTGCTTCACAATGCACCCCGAGTTGAGCTCTACTCTGAAGATGAAGCAGAACAAGCCCGGCAGGACGCAGTCGACCTTCTAAAAGAAGAAAGAGAGATGGCCATGATCCGATCGACCATCTATCAGCAAGACTTACGTCGATTCCATGCCAGAAACGTGAAGAGTCGAGCCTTCCAAGAAGGAGACATGGTCCTCCGAGTGGACCAACAGAAGCCACACAAACTTGCCCCTACTTGGGAAGGCCCCTTCATCGTCACCAAAGTTCTCCACAATGGAGCATACCGTATTTACAATGTCGGCCGCCAGATTGATGAGCCAAGAGCTTGGAATGTGGACCTTCTCTGCCCCTTTTACACTTAAGTACTCACTCGGATGAGATGTAATAAAAGTACTCCTGTAGTTTGTTTATCAAAGACAAAAGTGTTATAATTTTCCCATTGATTGTTGTTGCTTTTGTTTATGTGAGAAATCCCCCAGTGGGTGGCTTAGCTGTGAATCCGTTTCGCCTAAGTTTGTAAAAAAACTCCTACCGAGTGACGAGCAAGCCTCTCACTCGGAGGCTTAGCTGCGATTCCATTTCGCCTAAGTATTTGAAAATCCTACTGAGTGGCGAGTCTGCCTCCCACTCAGGGGCTTAGCTGTAGTCCAGTACTCGCCTAAGTATTTGAAATCCTACCGAGTGGAGAGCAAACCTCCCACTTGGGGGCTTAGCTGTAGTCCAGTACTCGCCTAAGTAATCAAAAATCCTACCGAGTGGAGAGCAAACCTCCCACTTGGGGGCTTAGCTGCAGTCCAGTACTCGCCTAAGTAATCGAAAATCCTACCGAGTGGAGAGCAAACCTCCCACTCGGGGGCTTAGCTGC
>NC_057798.1:450125200-450138490 GCF_018294505.1 Triticum aestivum
TACTCGCCTAAGTGTTTGAAATCCTACCGAGTGGAGAGCAAACCTCCCACTCGGAGGCTTAGCTGCAGTCCAGTACTCGCCTAAGTACTTGAAAATCCTACCAAGTGGAGAGCAAACCTCCCATTCGGAGGCTTAGCTGCAGTCCAGTACTCGCCTAAGTATTCGAAAATCCTACCGAGTGGGGAGCAACCCTCCCACTCGGAGGCTTAGCTGCAGTCCAGTACTCACGTAAGTATTCGAAAATCCTACTAAGTGGGGAGCAACCCTCCCACTCG
Organism: Triticum aestivum; assembly: GCF_018294505.1. NCBI lineage: Eukaryota > Viridiplantae > Streptophyta > Magnoliopsida > Poales > Poaceae > Triticum > Triticum aestivum. The sequence continues at coordinate 450,125,476 of NC_057798.1, forward strand.
GAGGCTTAGCTGCAGTCCAGTACTCGCCTAAGTATGAAATCCATTCTGATTCGCAAGGACGACGAGGCGCAGGTCGACTGCTACCTTCTCCTTCGGAGCTCCGCCACAAATACAATGTGCGCTCTGCAAGGACGACGAGGGGCAGGTCGACTGCTACCTTGTCCTTCGGAGCTCCACCACAAATACAATGTGTGCTCTACAAGGACGACGAGGCGCAGGTCGACTGCTACCTTCTCCTTCGGAGCTCCGCCACAAATACAATGTGCGCTCCGCAAGGACGACGGGGTGCAGGTCGACTGCTACCTTCTCCATCGGAGCTACGCCACAAATACAACATGCGCCCTACAAGGACGCAGGTCGACTGCAATCTGTGCTCCATCCTTACCTGCAAGAAGCGATGAAGAGCAGGTCGACTGGATTCTCCACCTCAGGGCTGCGTCTCAAGCATTAAAGTATATTCCGAGTGAAGAACAAAGTTCGCTCGAAGGCAAATGCAAGCATATTCAACGATAAGGCAAGTTTAGATAACATCCTACGAGTTCAGAAATGCTCAGGCATCAAGCCTGTAAAAGTTTATCGGTTACAAAACCACTCGGCATTCCGAGGTAAATTTAAGGTGAAGCATAGAAGTTTTTCTTACTCCTTGGCTGGAGGACTGGAAGGCGCGACAAACTGGTCCAGGTCGATTCCATCAACAATCCGAGTGGTAGCAGCAATGAAGGTCTCCATGAAAGATTGGAAGTCATGCTTCTTGGTGTTGGCCACTTTGAGAGACGCCAGCTTGTCCTCTCGTGCATCCTTGCAGTGAACACGGACCAGGGACAGAGCAACATCAGCACCACACCTGGCAGAAGACTTCTTCCATTCTTGCACTCGACCTGAAACTTCATTCAGTCAAGTCATTAGAGACTCGAGGTCATTTTGAAGCGTCTCTCTCGGCCAAAGTGTCGTGTCGATCCGCGACACCGCAACCTTCAGTCAAGCAAGGTAGTTAACCACACCAGCAACATGAGACTCCAGTCGGAGCACGTTCATGGCAGTTTCATCTTTCACAGGAGAATTAATGGGATCCAAGCCTGTCTCCACTCGACTGGTCTCCTCCTCGAAGTTTTGGCAGAATTCTGTAAACACAACTCAAAGATGAGCCAATAGTTCTATAATAAGTCAGTGATTACAAGTCAGTCGGGTAGGAGAGATTACCCTCAAGCATGATGAATAACTTCTTGGCGAGCCCTCCCAGATAAGCCTCCAGATCGTTCTTCTTCCCCACCAGTTCACTAGCCTTGTCACTCAGAGCTATCTTGTCACACTTCAGACGGCTGACTTCCTTGTTGGCCGCGTCGAGAGCAGCTTTCAGGTTGGCGTTCTCCTCTTCAAGTTTACCGACTGAAGCCAGCTTGTCTTCCGCAAGCTTCTTTTGTCCAAAGCCGCCTTCTGCGCCTCGGCAAGTTCCTGGTCTTTCTTCTTCAGAGCCTCCTTTGTTTTATCTGCAAAATAACAATGAGATCAGAATCAAGAATGGGCAGAAGCATAAGAACAGTCGTCAAGTTCTCACCAATCATACCTTTTGCTTCGTCCTTTGCCTTCTAGAAGTTCTCCTAAACAAGCTTCAAGTCAAGGTCGAGCTGGATATGTTTGTTTTCCAACTCAGTATAGCGAGCCACAAGCTTGCAAGATTTTTGTGAAGAGTCAGTCGACAGACATCAAAAGAGAGGTCGCTTCCGAGTGACTAAGAGAAAAACCATTACATTTCTAAGACTACAGTCGAATCAGAATATTCGACAGTAGTCTCGGGGACTACACCCAGTGGGTGCACTCAGCATGCCCCCACTAGTTTTATCGACTTGATCCGATCAGTCGACCGAAAGGAACAAAGAGATTATGATCCCAAAACCATGGCTAACTACCAGCAGTTAGTCTTGGTCTCATCATGATCTACCAAAACCAAAAAAAATAGGGTCTTCAGACTACAGTCGACTGCCAACAGTCCTTGTAGTCTCGGGGACTACACCCAGTGGGTGCACTCAGCGTGCCCCCACCGGTTCCAAGATTCCATTCGACATGGTCCGACCAGACCGAGTGAAGAAGTTGGAATGAAGAAATTCAAAATACAAAGACTACCGTCGACTGCCAGCAGTCCACCATAGTCTCGGGGACTACACCCAGTGGGTGCACTCAGCGTGCCCCCACCAATCCAAAAAACCAATCGACACACCCAGTGGGTGTACAGACACAAAGATCTTCGGAAAGAAAGTCTTCAGATAGCATATCCTAACAGAACAAGCAGTGACCAACTAACCTGGACATTGCTCTGAAGGGCTGAGCTAGCATCATAAGCTGCTTGGCTGGCTTCCCGGATCGCCTTCACCTGCTCCATCATGATCCCTGCCTGGCGTATAGCCTCCTTAGCAGCACCCGCTTGGTCCTCTGGGATGTGGTGTGTGGCGAAAAGGAAGGGCGGATCAGCAATCGACGACGAAGGCCGGGCACTCGTCAGCAGCACAGCGAAGGACACAGAATGCCGAGTGACATCGCCACCTTCTTGAACCGATGCCTCAGGCACTGATGCAGTCCGAGTGGTCTTGCCAGCCAGCGCCTTTTTATTCTTCCTCGCCCTCAGTGGCACCTCGTCGTCATCATCAGGGAGATCAATGACATGAGGAGGAGCTGCAGGAAAAATCCAAAGTTAGACACGAAAATCCAATCGACCAAAAGTGAAACTACAGAGAGCGTACCAAGGTTGGAGGTGGCAGCGTCTTCCATTTCTTGGTCGTCGTTCTTGGCGGAGGTCTCGGAGGTAGCAGCACTGCAGATTTCAGAAACCAGTCGGTTAGTCGATGAGTCGACCAAGAGTTCATCCGTGCAAAACAAGAAAACACAAGTTCTGCTGTTACCCGGAGATAGTGGGAATGGCCATTCTCATCTTGGGCAAGGCCTTCGGCGACTTTGACGGCTTCGGCTGCTTCGACGCTTTCTCAGTCGGCGCCGGAGAAGCCACCCGAGGGCGCTTTAACGATTGCCCAACGGGCGCAATCGCTTTGCCATGCTCGCTCACGGGGTCGTGGATGAGCTTGGATCGCCTTTCCGTACGAGGAGGATCGACTTCCTCCTCCTCCTCCTCCTCTTCGCTGGATCTGTCGTCATCCTCTTCCCCCTCACCATCAGATTGCCACTCCTCACTCTCACCTCCGCTCGCCTCTCCCTCCTCGGCCTGTTCTTGCGCCCCGTTGGGCGTCAAGTACATCTCAGTCGTGGCCTAGAAGACAACAAACAAGACAAAAGTCAGTCGACTGATTTTAAGCAAACAGAATGGAGAAAGCAGAATCACAGTCGGAAATGCAGAATTGGACCTTGTCTACTTCGTATGATTGGTCGAGTGGAGGAATCCTCCTGGATCCTCGGGGGTTGTCTTTGTTCCCTGTGATGCTCGCCATCCACCGCTCCAGCATGGTGTCGTCAATCTCCTCCGGGTGGATCCGAGTGGTGTCCTCAGTGCCAGAATACAACCACATCGGATGGTCTTGAGCTTGAAGCGGCTGGATGTGTCGTCGGAGGAAGACCTCCAAGAGGTCCATGCCAGTCACCCCATCACGGATAAGCTGGATGACACGCTCGACCAGCACCTTAACCTGCACCTTCTCTTCCGGAACCACCTTCAAGGAGGAAGGCTTCCTCACTCGTTCCATGGAAAAAGGAGGGAGCCCAGTCGACTGCCCTGGCGTCGGCTGGTCTTTGCAGTAGAACCAGGTCAATTGCCATCCACGGACCGGGTCGGGTAAGATCATGGTCGGAAAGGAGCTCTTTCCTCTCAACTGAACCCCAAGACCCCCACACATCTGAATCACTTGTGTTCTCTCGTCACTCGGATTGGCCTTTTTCACCGTCTGGGAGCGACATGTGAAGATGTGCTTGAAAAGACCCCAATGAGGCCGGCAACCCAAGAAATTCTTGCACAACGACACAAAAGCAGCAAGGTACATGATGGTGTTGGGTGTGAAGTGGTGGAGTTGTGCCCCAAAGAAATTCAGGAATACCCGAAAGAAAGGGTGAGGCGGCAAAGAAAACCCATGGTCGACATGGGTGGCCAAGAGAATGCACTCACCCTCCTGAGGTTGTGGCTCAGACTCCTTCCCCGGGAGCCGCGCCGATCCATGGGGGATAAGTCCTCCGTCGGCCAGGTCGTCAAGATCTGCTTGACTAATCGTCGAGCGGATCTAGTCGCCCTGGATCCAACCCGGCGGCAGGCCGGCCCTTGATGAAAACCCGCCCCGACTGGTCGCCCTTCCCTTCGCCTTCGCCGTCGCTTTCTTCGCCCGCTCCAGGGCCGCCGTCTTCTCTTTCACAATCGTCGCCGGCTGGACGCGCATGGTGTCGTGGTTCTAAGCCTGACAGTAGAGTGGGGGTAGGTATAGAGAGGCAAGGTCCTAGCTATGGAGAAGTTGTAAGCACAAAGGATGTACGAGTTCAGGCCCTTCTCGGACGAAGTAACAGCCCTACGTCTCGGAGCCCGGAGGCGGTCGAGTGGATTATGAGTATATGAGCTACAAGGTGCCGAACCCTTCTACCTGTGGAGGGGGGTGGCTTATATAGAGTGCGCCAGGACCCCAGCCAGCCCACGTAGGAGAGGGTTTAAGGCGAGTTAAGTCTGGGGCGTTACTGGTAACGCCCCACATAAAGTGCCTTTACTATCATAAAGTCTACTTGATTACAGGCCGTTGCAGTGCAGAGTGCCTCTTGACCTCCTGGTGGTCGAGTGAGTCTTCGTGGTCGAGTCCTTCAGGCCAGTCGAGTGAGTCCTCGTCGGTCGACTGGAAGGCGACCTCTTCTAAGGATGTCCTGGGGTAAGTTACTTGGATCAGGTCCATGACCCTACCCTAGGTACATAACCTCATCATTAGCCCCCGAATGGATTGAGGCTTCGAGTGAAGAAGGAGTTGATGTCGTTTCCGATTAACCTTTGCGCTCTAGTTGTGCGCTGTTCTGGACCGAAGAATCTCTTCGTTGACAGGGAGCAATTTGCCTTCAGTCGACTCGATCCATTCTATTTTTGCGTCGAGTGATCTTTCGGGCTTCGACGATCTCCGAGCGACGGATCGCCGGAAACACCGCGTCTGTCAGACTGATTTGTTGTTCGCGGATTCCGCGGGATGCGAAATTTGGGGACGCGCGCGAAGCGGGGCGGACCGCGGCGTTCGGATGGGACGGGGCATAGACGCCTCGATCCCCGCGCCGCCTTTTTCGCCACGTATCCAGTCTGCATAACTGCTCCCAGATATGATTAGATCGACCGGGCCCACATGTCAGCCACTCGGAAGGGACCTTATAAATGCGCCCGGCGAGGATTTCTGTGTTGCGCCTCAGCATTCTCCCTCTCTCTCTGCTTCCTTCTTCCCTGCTTAGCATCCTCGCTCTCGCCCCCGCACCACTTCCCTTCGCGCATCTCGCCGGCGACCATGGCCAAGGAGAAGACGGCGGCGCTGGAGCATGCAAAGAAGGCGTCGGTGTCGGAGAAGGCAAAGGGGAGATCCACCAGCCGCGGAGGGTCCTCGTCTAGATCTCGCCTGCCGAAGGGCTGGGTCCAAGGAGACTGGATCCAGTCGACCATCACAGAGAATGACCTCCTCGACATGGCCAACGAGGGCTTGATCCCCCACGGAGCTGCGAGGCTTCCGGGGAAGGAGTGGCAGCCCCAGCCAGAAGAGGGTGAGTGTGTGCTTTTGGCCACCCATGTTGATCGTGGGTTTTCCTTGCCGCCAAGTGTTTTCTTTCGTGGCTTCTTGAATTTCTTCGGAGCGCAGCTCCACCACTTTACCCCAAACTCCATTGCCTATCTTGCTGCGTTCGTGTCCATGTGTGAGGGTTTCTTGGGCTGTCGACCGCACTGGGGTTTGTTCAAACATATATTCACGTGTCGCTCTCAGACCGTGAAGAAGGCGAGCCCAGGTGATGAGAGAACCCGAGTCGGCCAAATGTGTGGGGGCCTGGGGATCCAGGTGAGGAATAAGAGCACCTTCCCGCCCATGACCTTTCCCGAGTCGGTCAGAGGCTCGCAGTCGACCTGGTTCTACTGCCGGGACCAGTCGACGCCGGGACAGTCGAGTGGACTCCCACAGTTTACCATGGACCGAGTGAACAAGCCCTCTTCTCTGAAGTTGATATCGGAGGAGAAAGCTGATGTGAAGATGTAGATGGAGCGCGTGGTGCAGTTGGTTCGGGAGGGAGTGACGGGCATGGATCTCCTGGAGGTCTTCCTCAGGCGTCGCATCCAGCCCCTCCAGTTCCGGAGCCACTGCATGTGGTTGTACTGTGGGACCGAAGACGAGACTAGAGTCCATCCAGAAGCAGTCGACGATGTCACTCTGGAAAGATGGATGGTAGCCGTCACCGGAAACAAGGACAACCCACGCGGAGCCAGAAGAATTCCTCCACTCGACCACAACAGCGATCCGAATAAGGTACATTTGCCCTGCTCTCCACTGCACTTTTGTCGCATTCGTTCTTGTTTATCCTGCCGACTGGTCGACTGATCCTTGTCTTGATGTCTGCTAGGCTCTCACCGAGCTGTACTCGATGCCCAATGGGGCACAAACTCCGACTGAGGAGGGTGAGGCGAGCGGGGGTGAGAGCCAGGAAGAGGAGGAGTGGGACTCGGACGTTGCAGGGGATGACGACGACGATGATGATGACGACGGCGATGACGATGACGCCGAAGACGAGGAGGAAGAGGAGGAGGTCGTGCCACCGCGCTCGGAAAGGCGGTCGAAGCTCGTCCACGACCCTTCGACTGAACGTGGCAAGGGGGTTGCGACACAGTCGACCAAACGCCCTAGGACCACCTCTCCAGCGCCGACTGAAAAGGCGCCGAAGCAGCCTAGGGGGGCTCCGCCAAAGCCGACCAAGCTCCTGCCGAAGATGAAGGTGTCCATCCCCACCATATCAGGGTAATTGTGTCGTTTGAATCTTGTCATTTTGTGTGAACTTTGTCTCTGGTCGACGCTGAAGCTAGTCGACTGATCCTTTGGAGTTGCAGTGCTGCTACTTCTGAAACCTCAGCTCGGGCTGATGACCATGAGATGGAGGACGCAGCAACTTCGAACCCAGGTACTGTATTCTTAACGTCATTTCTAGTCGACTGATTTCGCGATCTCTGATCCTGAGTCTTCTTCGTAGCTCCACCCAATACTATTATCAATCTCCCTGATGACGATGAGGATGAAGAACCACTGGCACGCAGGAGGAGCAGGAAAGCGTCCGCCAGTAAGGTGCCCCAGGATGTGACGGCGCCTGAGATTCTGACTGTGGAGGAAGAGAACACCACTCGACACACGGTGTCCTTCGCCAATCCACTGACGAGTGCTCAGCAGCCCTCCCTCTTCACGACGCACCACGTCCCAGAGGACCAAGCTGGCGCAGCGAAGGAGGCAATACGCCAGGCGGGACTCATGATGGAGCAGCTGAAGACCATCCGGGATGCGAGCCAGGCAGCTTATGACGCCAGTTCTGCCCTCCAAAGCAATGTTCAGGTCAGTCGACCACCGTTTGTTCTGTTGGATATGCTGCCAAAAACTTTTCCTTTCCGGAATTTATAGTAGTCACCCACTGGGTGTGTCAAATAAACTCCGAGTTAGCGGGGGCACGCTGAGTGCACCCGCTGGGTGTAGTCCCCAAGGCTAAGGTCGACTGCTGGCAGTCGGCCTTAGGCTTTATGATGTCAATCTTTCTGTCAGTCGACTGGTCGACTGGATTTCACGAACCGGTGGGGGCACGCTGAGGGCACCCACTGGGTGTAGTCCCCAAGGCTAAGGTCGACTGCTGGCAGTCGGCCTTAGGCTTTATGATGTCAATCTGTCTGTCAGTCCATAATGTCGACTGGATTTCACGAACCGGTGGGGGCACGCTGAGTGCACCCACTGGGTGTAGTCCCCGAGACTGTGGTCGACTGCTTGCAGTTGATCATAGTCTTAGAGAATGCATCTCGCACTTTTTTTTTGAGGTCGACTGGTCGACTTTGTCTTCAACAGGATTAGTGGGGGCACGCTGAGTGCACCCACTGGGTGTAGTCCCCGAGACTACGGTCGAATGCTTGTATTCGGCTGTAGTCTTAGAAACGTGTGTTTTTCCCTTTTTCACTCGGAAGTGAATTATATTTGACATTTAGTCGATTGGTTCTTCGCAGAACTCTTGTGATCTTGTGGCTCGCTATTCAGAGCTGGAACATAAGCATACTCAAGTCGAGCTGAGCTTGAAGCTGGTTCAGGAGAAGCTGACAAAGGCAAAGGAGGAGACCGAAGGTATGTTTGGTGAGACCCTGACGACTGCTTTTCCCCTTGCTTGTTTCAAAATCTGATCTTGCTGTAACTTGCAGGTAAGGTAAGGGAGGCCCAGCAGAAGAAAGACCTTGAGCTAGCTGAGAAAATCAAGCTTGCTGACGAGAAGTTAGCTTCAGTCACCAAGCTTGAACAAGACAATACCAATCTGAAAGCTGCTCTTGGGATTGCCAACAAGGAGATCAGTCGACTAAAAACTGATAAAGCTGCCCTGACCGACCAAGTCAGCAAATTGACTGGGAAGAAAACTGATCTGGAGGCCTTCCTGAGTGGACTTGCCAAGAAGCTGTTTCTTATGCTTGAAGGTAAACCTCTATGCTTGGCAGACGTTTCCAATCGTGATTTATCCATTCGACCATCCCCTTGACTTAGTGATCACCCTTGCAGAATTTTGTCAAAACTTTGAAGAAGAAACTAGCCGGCTGGAGCCAAACCTCGACCCCGTCAATTCTCCGGTGAACGACGAAGTTGCCATGGAAGTTTTCCGACTGGAGTCCCGTGTTGCAGCTGTCGTGGACTATCTTGCAAAGCTGAAGGCCGCCACATCGCGCATCGACTCGACGCTCTGGCCTGAGGAGACACTTCAGAATGACCTTGAGTCGCTGATGGCCCGCTTGAACGCGATCCCTGGTCGAGTGCAGGAGTGGAAGAAGTCCTCGGCTCGGTGTGGTGCAGATGTCGCTCTGTGTCTGGCCCGAGTGCACTGCAAAGATGCGCGAGAGGAGAAGCTGGCAGCCCTTCGAGTGGCCAATACCAAGAAGCACGACTTCAGGTCCTTTATGGAAACTTTCCTTGCAGCTGCCACTCGGATCGCCGAGGGAATTGACCTTGATGAATTCGTTGCACCTTCGAGCCCTCCACAGGAGGGGTAAAAAACTTCTTCTGGCTCGACGCTTTAAATTTGCCTCGGTATGCCGAGTGGAATTGTAACCGACAAACCTTAACAGGCTTGATGCCTGAGCACTTTCGGTTCCTTTAGATGTCGATTCAAACTTGAATTTGGTGCTTGAATACGATTGCCTTCGGCTCGAAATGTCTTTTGCAGGTTCAAAGCAAGGCGCCTTTATTGCAATCGACTTATTCTTCGGTCCACTTAGGCGAGCACTGGGCCGCAGCTAAGCCTCCGAGTGGAAGTCTGGCTTACCACTCGGTAGGATTTTTATAACTTAGGCGAGCACAGGGTTGCAGCTAAGCCCCCGAGTGAGAGGGTCGCTCTTCACTCGGTAGGATTTTTATAACTTAGGCGAGCACAGGGCTGCAGCTAATCCCCCGAGTGAGAGGGTTGCTCCTCACTCGGTAGGATTTTGATAAACTTAGGCGAGTCCTTGGACTGCAGCTAAGCCCCCGAGTGAGAGGGTTGCCCTTCACTCGGTAGGATTTTGATAACTTAGGCGAGTGCTTGGACTGCAGCTAAGCCCCCGAGTGAGAGGGTTGCTCTTCACTCGGTAGGATTTCGATAAACTTAGGCGAGTCCTTGGACTGCAGCTAAGCCCCCGAGTGAGAGGGTTGCTCTTCACTCGGTAGGATTTTTGTAACTTAGGCGAGTGCTTGGACTGCAGCTAAGCCCCCGAGTGAGAGGGTTGCTCTTCACTCGGTAGGATTTCGATAAACTTAGGCGAGTCCTTGGACTGCAGCTAAGCCCCCGAGTGAGAGGGTTGCTCTTCACTCGGTAGGATTTTGATAAACTTAGGCGAGTCCTTGGACTGCAGCTAAGCCTCCGAGTGGAAGTCTGGCTTACCACTCGGTAGGATTTTTATAACTTAGGCGAAACGGATTCGCGGCTAAGCCTCCGAGTGGGAGTCTGGCTCACCACTCGGTAGGATTTTTACAAACTTAGGCGAAACGGATTCGCAGCTAAGCCACCCACTGAGGGGGAATTTTATGTGGACAAAAATAAAAAGTGACAGAAATTATGGAGGGACTATGACACTATTATTTTGAGGCCCACGAACTACAGAAGCACTTTATTGCAACTCATCCGAGTGATAAAACTTAAGTGTAAAATGGGCGGAGTAGCTCCGCGTTCCAAGCTCGGAGCTCGTCGATATTATGCTCGACGTTGTAAAGACGGTACGCCCCGTTGTGGAGAACCTTGGTGACGATGAAGGGGCCTTCCCAAGAAGGAGCAAGCTTGTGTGGTTTGTGCTGATCCACTCGGAGAACCAAATCCCCTTCCTGGAAGGCTTGACCTCTCACATTTCTGGCGTGGAAACGGCGCAGATCTTGTTGGTAGATGGTCGACCGGATCAGAGCCATCTCCCTTTCTTCCTCTAAAAGGTCGACTGCGTCCTGCCGCGCTTGTTCAGCTTCTGCTTCGTTGTAGATTTCAACTCGAGGAGCATTGTGGAGAAGATCACTCGGCAAGACTGCTTCAGCTCCGTAGACCAAGAAGAATGGAGTTCTTCCGGTCGACCGATTAGGTGTGGTCCGCAGTCCCCAGAGTACTGAGGGAAGTTCGTCGACCCAAGCTCCAGCCGCGTGTTTGAGATCACGCATCAGTCGAGGTTTCAATCCCTTAAGAATCAGTCCATTAGCTTGCTCTGCTTGTCCATTCGACTGCGGATGGGCGACTGAAGCGTAGTCGACCCGTGTGCCCTGGGAGTTGCAGAAAGCTCTGAATTCCTCCGAGTCAAAGTTCGACCCATTATCCGTAATGATGCTGTGCGGGACTCCATATCTGAATATTAGTTCCCTGATGAAGCTAACAGCAGTACCGGTGTCAAGGCTCTTGATTGGTTTAGCCTCGATCCACTTGGTGAACTTGTCGACTGCCACCAGTACATGCGTGAAGCCACTTCATCCTGTTCTCAAAGGGCCGACCATTTCCAATCCCCATACTGCGAAAGGCCAGACGAGTGGGATGGTCTTCAGAGCCGACGCAGGCTTGTGTGACATATTCGAGTAGAATTGACATCCCTCGCACTTATCCACTATCTCTTTTGCCATCTCATTCGCCTTTGGCCAGTAAAATCCGGCTCGGTATGCTTTGGCCACGATGGTCCGAGAGGACGCGTGATGACCACAGGTCCCCGAGTGAATATCATTGAGGATGAGTCGACCTTCTTCTGGTGTTATGCACTTCTGACCAACTCCAGTCGCGCTTTCTCTGTATAATTGTCCTTTGATAACGGTAAAGGCCTTAGATCGACGGACGATCTGTCGAGCCTCTTCCTCATCCTCCGGAAGCTCTTTTCTCGGGATATATGCGACATACGGAATCGTCCAGTCGGGAATGACCACCAAAACCTCCATGATCAAGTCGACCACCGCTGGGACTTCAACTTCAGTCGGATCTGTGGCACTCTTGGTCTGTGGAGTTTCTTCGGTGAAAGGATCTTCTTTGACTGACGGAGTGTGTATATGCTCCAAGAACACACCACTCGGAATAGCTTCCCTCTTGGAACCTATCTTTGCTAGATCATCAGCTGCTTGATTTTTCAGTCGGGGTATGTGATGGAGCTCCAACCCCTCGAACTTCTTTTCCAGCTTCCTCACTGCACTGCAGTATCCAGTCATGGCTCGGCTTCTCACGTCCCACTCTTTCATCACCTGATTGACCACTAAATCCGAGTCGCCATAGACCATCAGGCGACGGACGCCGAGTGAAATGGCCGCGCAACCCATATAAGAGGGCCTCATATTCTGCCTCATTGTTGGAGGAATCAAAGTGAATCTGGAGCACATATCTGAGCTTATCTCCTCTGGGGGAAACCAGGACAACCCCAGCACCGGAACCATTCAACATCTTAGAGCCATCAAAGAACATGGTCCAATGCTCCGAGTGAACTTCAGTCGGCTGCTGTTGTTCAATCCACTCGGCGAGGAAATCTGCTATTGCCTGGGACTTAATGGCTTTCTTTGCCTCAAACTTGATATCAAGGGGAAGAAGTTCAATCGCCCATTTGGCCACTCGACCAGTTGCATCCCTGTTGTGCAAAATCTCTGATAGTGGAGCGTCGCTGACGACTGTGATGGAATGATCAGAGAAATAATGAGCAACCTTCTTTGTGGTCATGTATATTCCATACACAAGCTTCTGATAATGAGGATATCTCTGCTTGGATGGAGTCAAGACTTCAGACAAATAATACACTGGGCGCTGAACTTTGAGAGCTTTCCCTTCTTCTTCCCGCTCGACCGTTAGCACAGTACTGACGACTTGTCTTGTGGCTGCGATGTAGAGCAACAGAGGCTCTTTGCTGATTGGAGCAGCAAGCACCGGCTGGCTGGAGAGCAGAGCTTTTAGCTCGGCAAACGCTGCATCAGCTTCTGGAGTCCACTCGAACTTGTCTGCCTTCTTCATCAGTCGGTAAAGAGGCAATGCCTTTTCACCGAGTCGTGAGATGAATCGACTTAATGCGGCCAAGCATCCAGTAAGCTTCTGGACATCGTGCACTCGCACAGGGCGTTTCATTCGGAGAATAGTGCCAATCTTCTCTGGGTTAGCGTTGATTCCCCGTTCGGAAACGAGAAAACCGAGTAACTTGCCACCAGGAACTCCAAATGTGCACTTTGATGGATTGAGCTTGATATCATACCTTCTGAGGTTGGCAAATGTTTCGGCGAGATCAGCGAGCAGGTCGGAACCTTTTCGTGACTTGACAACGATATCATCCATATATGCTTCCACATTCCGACTGATTTGAGTGAGTAGACACTTCTGAATCATTCGCATAAATGTGGCTCCG
>NC_057798.1:450139117-450148012 GCF_018294505.1 Triticum aestivum
TTCACCAATGGCCTTTCTCTTCTGGACGGCGGACCGCCGAAGATGCTCTTTGACTGGTTTTGCAGACGAGTCGACTCTTAGGCGATGCTCAGCCAGTCCCCTGGGAACACCTGGCATGTCAGCGGGCTTCCATGCAAAAATGTCCCAGTTCTCACGGAGGAACTGGATGAGCGCTTCTTCCTATTTTGGGTCGAGTGTTGTGGAGATGCGGGTCGGAGCTGCTTCGGGGTCGGTCGGATGAATGTGAACAGGCTTCGTCTCGCCGGACGACTGGAAAGCAGACTCTATGGCGGGCTTCTTGGATCGCAGCAAGTCACTCGGATCTGCGTTTTGCTTGTATTCCTCGAACTCGACCGCTGTCACTTGGGAATCGGCAATCTTGGAGCCCTTCTGAAAGCACTCTTCTGCCTTTCTCCTATCACCAGTGACAGTGATCACTCCTTTGGGGCCGGGCATCTTCAATTTGAGGTACACGTAACATGGTCGAGCCATGAACCGTGCATAAGCTCGTCTCCCCAAAATGGCATGATATGCACTCTAAAAATCCACGACCTCAAACGTCAACTTTTCTTTGCGAAAATGCTTCGAATCACCAAACACCACGTCCAAAGCTATCTGGCCGAGTGACTCGGCCTTCTTCCCAGGTATAACTCCATGAAAGCTCATGTTACTAGTGCTCAGTCGGGACATCGGAATGCCCATACCTTTCAATGTGTCTGCATACAATAAGTTCAGCCCACTTCCACCATCCATCAGCACCTTTGTCAGTCGAGTGCCTTCGACAACTGGATCGACCACCAAAACTTGCCTCCCAGGGGTGGCAATATGAGTCGGGTGATCAGATTGGTCGAATGTGATGGGTGTTTGGGACCACTTCAGATAATTTGCTTTTGCGGGGGCAACCATGTTCACCTCTCGGTTAATCACTTTCAGTCGACTTCTGCTTTCCACGTCTGCAAAGATCATCAGAGTGGAGTTGATATGCGGATATCCTCCCTCACTGTCCTCCTTGTCTTCGGCCTTGTCCGACTCCTTCTCCTTGTCCTTAGACTGTTTTCCTTGAAACTGATGGATCAGGAGTCGACATTGGCGAGTGGTGTGCTTCGGGTAAATGATATTCCCCTCTCCGTCTTTCTTCGTGTGAATGTGACATGGCATATCCATCACGTCGTTCCCTTCTTTATCCTTTACTTTCTTGGGGTTCCAGGATCCTTTTGGTTTCCCCTTAAACTTTCCTTGAGTCACGGCCAGAGCCTCTCCAGGAGCTGCCGGTTCAGCCTTCCGCTTCTGTTTCCGACTGGAGTTTCCTTTTTCCGACTGACTCGGCTTGTGCTTGCCGCTTCGGAGTCGGTCTTCTTCTTCGCCGTTGGCGTATTTGGTAGCAATCTCCATCATCCGACTCAAGGTCATGTCACTGGTTCGACCAAACTTCAAACTCAGTTCTTTGTTCTTGACGCCGTCTTTGAAGGCGCAGACTGCCTGATGATCAGACACATTTTCCACAGTGTGGTGCAAAGTGATCCACCTCTGAATATACTCTCTGAGAGTCTCATTGGCCTTCTGCACGCAGACTTGCAACTCTGTTAATCCAGCTGGTCGCTTGCAAGTTCCTTCAAACGTTCTGACAAACACTCGGGACAGATCTTCCCAAGTGTAAATGCTGCTGGGAGGTAATTGAGTCAACCATGCCCTGGCAGAACCTTCCAGCATGAGGGGAAAATGCTTCATGGCCACCTCGTCGTTCCCACCGCCAATCTGAACTGCCACTCGGTAGTCTTCAAGCCAAGTTTCAGGCTTAGACTCCCCAGTGAATTTGCTGACTCCTGTTGCCAACCTGAAATTGGGAGGGATAACTACAGCTCTGATAGCTCTGCTGAAACATTCTGGGCCAGAAACATGCACTCGACTACTTGTGGGCACATCTCTGTCGAGTCCACCTCGATGGGCTCTGTTCCGGTCGACCAACCCTTGCACGATAATGGATCGCGCGTCGAAGCCTGGTTCTCTGGGGTCGACTGGAACCCTACGCCCCATACTGTACTGATGCCTATCATCTGGCTGCCGAGGAGCGTAAGACCCACCCCTCGGAGGGGAATAGGGCACTCGACGCCTATCATCTCGGTCGAGTCTGTCGCCATATTGATCTCGTCGATTCTCGCGCCCTTCACGCCGCGGAGGCGATCTGGGGCTGTGAGCCGACTGAACCGTATTCACAGTGACGGATCGACTGTGAATTCTGTTGCGCGACTGAGACACGGCTGAATTCTGATCTCCTGCTGCCCGAAGCAGATCCCTGATCTGCAGCAAACCTCTGCCAGCTTCCGACTGCGAAGGCTGGATGGACTCTGCTATACGGGTCGCAGCTGCTAAATTCTGGATTGGGGTTCGATATACCTGAGTCGGCGGGAAGAGTTGACATCGATTGGTGTCGGGAACTCGTTGCCGCGCGCGCTCGTCGAGTGCTCGCTGAAGGTTCTCCAGCCGAGTGCGCTCGGCCAAATTGGCCAGACGCGCCTCCTCCAAGGCACGAGCCTCGGGGGTTTCTCCTGCGATGGGAATACGCAGGGGATCCTCGTTCCTGCGGCGAAGTTCCTCTCTTTGCAGAGAGTCGAGTGGCTCGGGTTGGTACTCTTCGTAGCCTCGCGTAAGGTCGCCGCCGTCACCTGCACCACCACCACGGGCGAAGCCAGGGGGACTGTGGGGCCCGTCGACCATCAAGATTTCCGCCGCTGGATCACTGCTACCGCACTCGGATGCAGTCTCTACGGAGCCAGTCGACAGGTCGAACAAGCCGTAGAGAGGTTCGTCGGGCTCGATTGCCGCAACTTGGGTGGTGGCCGATTGACGAGCCACCGCGTGCCTCACCCATCGCTGAAGCCTCGACCGGCCCGAGCGCTTGCGCTGGCGGGAGACCGGGAGGATGGGCGATGGAGGAGCCGACCGATACTGGGTCGACGGTTGCCGCAGCAGAACGCCGCGGACACATGCGCGAAAATGCGTCGCACCGCGGACGGGGAGCGCATCTACGTCGAGTGGAGCCTCCTGGAGCCATGCGGAGTCGTCGGCGATGAAGGTGAGAGTGCCGAGACGGATCTCTTGACCCTCGACCAAAACTCCAGCAGACACCATGATGAAAGTACTCGGAAGAATCGCAACTTCTCCACAAAATCGCTAAAACACCTGCCCCAAGGTGGGCGCCAACTGTCGTGGTTCTAAGCCTGACAGTAGAGTGGGGGGTAGGTATAGAGAGGCAAGGTCCTAGCTATGGAGAAGTTGTAAGCACAAAGGATGTACGAGTTCAGGCCCTTCTCGGAGGAAGTAACAGCCCTACGTCTCGGAGCCCGGAGGTGGTCGAGTGGATTATGAGTATATGAGCTACAAGGTGCCGAACCCTTCTGCCTGTGGAGGGGGTGGCTTATATAGAGTGCGCCAGGACCCCAGCCAGCCCACGTAGGAGAGGGTTTAAGGCGAGTTAAGTCTGGGGCATTATTGGTAACGCCCCACATAAAGTGCCTTTACTATCATAAAGTCTACTTGATTACAGGCCGTTGCAGTGCAGAGTGCCTCTTGACCTCCTGGTGGTCGAGTGAGTCTTCGTGGTCGAGTCCTTCAGGCCAGTCGAGTGAGTCCTCGTCGGTCGACTGGAAGGCGACCTCTTCTAAGGATGTCCTGGGGTAAGTTACTTGGATCAGGTCCATGACCCTACCCTAGGTACATAACCTCATCACACGGGGCAGCAGCGCTGGGGCGGAAGCGAACGCGGCGGATAAGACTGGAGAAGAGAGGAGGGAATGAGAACGCACTGTTCAAAAACCCCCGTCCGGTGCCTTATATGAGGTTGCTTCCGAGTGACTGACATGTAGGCCCGGACGATCCTGTCAAATCCCGCAACAGTCGCACGCGCGATACGTGGCGAAAAAGGTGGCGCGGAGATCGAGGCGGCCCTGCCTTATCCCATCTGATTACTGCGGCCTCGCTCCGCCCCGCGCGCTTCCCAAAATTCGAATCCCACAAAATCCGCCGGTTACAGAACAACTCATCAGACGAAAGATCTCCTCTGCTCTGTCGCTCGAAGCTCTCCAAGTGAAAACTTCACTCGACGGATACAAAGAATGGATCAAGGTGACTGAAAAAGAAGTTGGTGTCGTCACCTAAGGTTCATTGATCCAGAATAAGACATACTCATAGCACGAGAAATGGGTCGGAAGAGTTCTCAACTCCTTCCCCACTCAAACCTCGATCCATTCGGGGGCTAATGATGAAGCTATGTACCTAGGGTAGGGTCATGGACCTGTCCAAACTACCCTACCCAAGGACATCTCTAGAAGAAACCACCTGTCAATCGACTCAGAAGTGTTCCACTCGACAGACTCGAAGACACTCGACCATGAAGCCAACCACTCGACCATGAAGCCATCCACTCGACAGTCAGGAGACCTAAAGTCACTCTGCACGCCAACGGTCAGTCATTAAGTAGCTTTTATGGTCATCATAGCACTTTTTGTATAGCGTTACCAGTAACACCCAATCTTAATGTATCTTAAACCCTGCATAACTGAGGGCCGGAGGGGTCTGGTGGACTCTATATAAGCCACCCCCTCCTCAGTGTAAAGGGTTCGCACCCCTGTAATTCATACGCATATAATCCAGTCGACCACCTCCGGGCTCCGAGACGTAGGGCTGTTACTTCCTCCGAGAAGGGCCTGAACTCGTAAATCCCTTGCGTATACAACTAATCCAGAGCTAGGATCTTGCCTCTCCATTAGTACCCCCCTACACTACTGTCAGACTTAGAACCATGACAGGTGGGATTACACTTCTGCAATCCCATTATGTTGAGAAGGTGTTAAACCGTTTTGGATACTCGTACTGCAAACCATCTCAAACACCATATGATCCTAGTGTGTTGGTTCGAAAGTTCGAAGGAACAACTAAGGATCAACTGAGATACTCTCGGATCATTGGTTCACTAATGTACCCAGCGAGCGCAACAATGCCTGACATCGCGTTTGCTGTGAGCAAACTGAGCCGATTTGTTTCCAATCCGGGTGATGTACACTGGCATGTTGTTGAAAGAATTATGCGCTATCTGAAATGTACTATGAATTATGGACTTCACTATACCAGATACCCATCAGTACTTGAAGGGTATAGTGATGCGAATTGGATCTCTGATGCTGATGAGATGAAGGCCACAACCGGGTATATGTTTACTCTTGGAGGTGGCGCTGTTTCCTGGAAGTCTTGCAAGCAAACGATCTTAACGAGATCAACAATGGAAGCAGAATTAACAACATTAGACACATCTGGTATCAAAGCAAGATGGCTTCGAGATCTTTTGATGGACTTGCCATTGGTTGATAAACCAGTCCCGGCTATCCTTATGAACTCTGACAATCAGACTGTCATCACAAAGGTGAAGAGTTCAAAGGACAACATGAAGTCCAACAAACACATAAGAAAGAGATTAAAAGCTGTCAGAAAATTAAGAAACTCCGAAATGATAGCGTTGGAGTATGTCCATACGGCTAAGAATCTAGAAAATCCCTTTACAAAAGGGCTATCACGTGTTGTGATAGATAATGCATCGAGGGAGATGGGTATGAGACCCACATGAGTTGCCATGGTGGTAACCCAACCTATGTGATCGGGGATCCCGTGAAGTAGGACCTAGGAAAACAAGCCATTGGTGAACTGAGGAGCGTGACTATACTAACCCACTCCATTGGACATGTAATACTCTCGATATTGTATGGTAGGATGACTACTGTTTTAATATGTTTCGAAGCTTATGTAAGCAAGATGCTATCCTACAGATCGATCTTTGGAGGAACGCACCTATATGAGCCAGACTGATGGTCACAGTCTATGAGATTGGGGTGATATCTAGTAAGCTCATGAATAGGCCAGGAGTGTGACTTATATGCTCCACCCGAGGGGTCAGCCTTCGGCAACCTAGTACTAGTAAGACATGTGGTGAAACTTCTTTATGCCAAACTGACAATTCAAGGCATAGTCCATTGTTCAGTTGTGAAGGAGTGTAGTTGCTTGCTCTAGGTGAAGTTCAACCGTAACAGGTCTTCACTGAAACACTGGTATATCGAAACAGTAATTAGAATAGAGGACACAATGGGACCTCGAGGTCTGGTGGGGGATTGCTGAAATTTGGGATGGGCTTTAGGCCCATATAGAAATTTCTAAAAATCTCTAAGGGCCCATGTGTGTTTATTGGCACTAGGTGGAGGTGGAAAGTTTAGTATCACCCCGAAAGTGGAAGAGGAGTTGGACCTCCTCTCTTCTACATGCTATTGGAGCTTGAGAATAGAAGAGGCCCTCACGCACTCCTCCGTCGCCGCCCGCCTCGCCTCGCCTCGTCACGACACGCCGCGGGTTGCGGGATTGAGTCGAGCCAAGCTCACAGTTACGCGCTTATTTTTGCCAGTCACTAACAAAGAGTTAACTGACAGCTGGGCCATGGTCTGACATATCGGATCATGGGTTGTCATGGACTCGGACATGGGTCGAGCCCGCGTCTCTCCATGCGGATGCGCCTATATAAGTGTGCGGTGTCTCCTAACCCTAGCCGCCACGAAAAGATCACGTCTGCTCCATGCGCATGCCCACTGTCGTTCCTCCTTGCTGTTGCTGCTGCCGCCAGTGACTCCATCCCGTCCGCTGCATACACGGTCAACGGGAGAGCAAGTCTCCGAAACCACGTCTCTCCGGTTCCTGTACGGAAGAGAGGCGAATAGGTTTTTGGGAAGCGACTATGCGGCTGCTCGCTATTCGTCTACTTCCTCTACGTTCGTGTCATCTCCATCATCACCATGTTGCAGTCCGACGCTGACCGTCTTGCTGCCGAGAAAGTTGAAGCCGACAAGAAGGCCGCCGAGGACGCCGCTGCTGCCACCACCACCGCGGCCTCTGCATGGCCTACTGGAGGGTATAACTCGTTTATCCTGCTCCTGCTGTTTTCTGGTATAGCTATGCTAGCGTTATACGTAGATGTATCTGCCATTAGCGTAGCATGTGCTTGCGTGATTCAATATCAGCATGTTCTTAATTCTGTCAATGCCATGCTAGTGATTTATTTATGGATTAAATTAGTCGAAAAGTTGCCTATTAACTTAGCACAACGGAGCAAGGTCGGGCCATAGAAACCTCTCGGGTGCTGCAATGGACTGTCGCCGGGCTACTGGAGCATCGCCGACAACGCAACGGAGCATCACCGGTGTTCCAATGGGGCATTGTCAGGCCGCCGGAGTCGGTGCTGCGATGGCGCATCGTCGGGCCGCCGGAGCATTGCCGGTGCATCAACGGAGCATTACCAGTGTTGCAATGGGTCATTGTCGGGCCGTCGGAGCATCGTGGGTGCTGCAACAGAGCTCGCCGGGCCGACGGAGCATCATCGGTGCTATAACGGAGCTCGCTGGGCCGCCAAAGCATCGTCGCTGCTGCAAAGGAGCATCTTCGGGACACCAGAGCATCACCAGTGTTGCAATGGGGCATTGTCATGCCTCCGTAGTCGGTGCTGCGACGGAGCATCGTCGGTCCGTCGGAGCATTGTCGGTGCTTCAACGGAGCATTACTGGTGTTGCAATGGGTCATTGTCAGGCCGTCGGAGCATCGTGGGTGCTGTAACAGAGCTCGGCGGGCCGCCGGAGCATCATCGAAACTATAATGGAGCTCACCGGGCCGCCAAAGCATCGCCGCTACTGCAAACGAGCATCATCGGGATGCTAGAGCATCACCGATGTTGCAATGGGGCATTGTCAGGCCACCGGGGTTAGTGCTGGGACGAAGCATCGTCAGGCCGCATGAGCATTGTCGGTGCTTCAGCGGAGCATTACCGGTGTTGCAATGGGTCATTGTCGGGCCGCCGGAGCATCATGGGTGCTGCAACAGAGCTCGCCGGACCGCCGGAGCATCATCGGTACTATAACGGAGCTCACTGGGCCGCCAAAGCATCGCCGCTGCTGCAAAGGAGCGTCATCGGTACTGCAATGGAGTTCACCGGGGCCCTGGAGCATCGTCGGTGCTGCAAAGGAGCATCGTTGGGCTGCCGGAACCTCGCGAGTGATGCAATGGAGTGTCGCTGGGTGGCTGTAGCATCGCCAGTGATGCAACAGAGCATCAGCGGGAAGCCGGAACCTCGTGGGTGATGCAATGGAGCGTTGCCGGGCCGCCAGAGTATCGGCGGTGCGAGCACCACCAGTGTTGCAATGGGGGCATTGTTGGGCCGTTGGAGCATCACTGATGCTTCGACGGATGGCCGTAGCAGTGTCCCTTCCTGGTGGTGCAATCCCGGAGCTTGCTGGTGCTGTAGCCGTGGCCGGTGTGTGGCGAGCTCGCTGACGTTGCCGTGAGATGAACGGGCGACATGGCTCTGCAACCTGAGCACTGCGGCCGGTGCAAGCAAAAGTTGGTGCTGCAAGTCGCAGCCAGCTGCGATTTTAGTCAGAGCTATGACGTGGTCCAGGGAATCAAGGGGACATGGGCGGGATCACGCTGCCGAAATCAACGGCGCTGATCTTTTCGGAAGATCAGTCGGCTGGCCAGCCGGCTGACGCCTAGAACAACTGTGGCATGTTCACGATCAAACCGTAACTTAAGCACTCAGTCTGCTCTACGCCACAACAACAGGTTGTATAAACATGCGTCCACCACTTGATCCAACTAATCCTGCTTGTCTTCGCCATCAATGATAGCCGTGCCAAGAACCGTCAAGTTACGGCAAAAATACCCATGAGTCCGTCTCCACTTGCTTAAGAGGTCTCTCTCCATTAAGAATGAAAAAACATCTCCAAAAACCTGTTATTTTGAACTTGTGTTTGAAACCCTACGAAACTACCAATTGCCGGCAAAAAAAAAGAAAAACTAAAGATTACTACAGAG